>NC_056731.1:1092631412-1092711412 GCF_019279795.1 Protopterus annectens | reverse complement strand
ATGGTTTAGCAGGACTAATGAAATTCCCCTACCCTAGTGCAGAAGAAGTTAATCTGAAGAAGTGTTCTTGTCTGAATACTGTGCTCATTGACAAATAATAGCATTACTGCTGGCACTATGTTGGACTGGGATGTTTTCTTTTCATTCTTAATGTGCTTTAAACTAAGCAACACATGAATGCATCATTGAAATCTAAAACAAACAAAAAAAAAATGGGCTGGAGTGCCATGATGATGCCAGTCACCTGACTTATAAGTAGGGGTACAATGAAAGGAAATGTCCTGACAACTTCAAAGGAAGTTCTTCGAATTTTGCCCATGATCAAAAGAGTCCCTTAACAGATATGCAACATTTTTTTCCAAAACTACTACACTGCCCAGTCATTGAATAGTGAAGAAGATGGTTCTAATGTAACTGCCTAGGTCATATCAAATCATCTACTGAGTGAGAACACAACATGAAGTTAAGACTGTCTTACTGGTTGTTTCTGAGTACACACCAAGGCAGAATTAAACAAGGTATGAGTTGTACGTAGGTGCAGTGTTGTTGGACATTTCTAAGGCATTTATCATCTTTATCCATGCTATCCTAATAAATAGGTTATAGTAATGTGGGAGCCAGTCTCCTCACACTCAGTGGTTCTTGAATTACATTCATGGCAAAAAACAGAAGGGCCACTATGCATAATCCGTCCCCTCATGCTTAGACAGTACTGCTGATGTCCTACAGGGCTGACTGCTTAGCCCTGTTCTATTTGTATCCTTTGTGACTTTTTGAATAACATGAAGACACTGTGGCGACACCTCCCTGTCAAAACACTGTCAAATGTTGTGTTCACTCAGGACAGAATCCAATTGTCAGTTGGAAAAACTACAATAGTGTTACTTCTCAGTACAACAAAGACACAATGCATGCTCTTTTCTACAAAAATTCTCAGGAAAATAAAGATAAAAACATGCACATCAAGACAAAATGTGGCTCCAGTTTAGAAAACACAGCTGTAATGAAGTGCTTGGAAGTACAGACTGACCAGGAAACTAAATCTGAGCCAATGTGTATATCTGTGTTTAAAATGTTAATCAACAGCTGTGCAGGTGACATATTTCTTTATCCATGATTCCTGAAGCAAAGTGGACAATGCTTTCCTCATGCCAAAAATGGTAAAAATGCTATTCAGAATTACATTCTTTATAGAACTATTATAACCAATAGTTGTGAGGATACACACCAGAGAGTAGCTAAATTAGCAGGTATTGCACTAAAGGAATATCACTGCCTTACCCTAACAATACTACAATGCCTGGATGTGCAAATCAGGGTTAAGTCAGTGCACTAGCAATGATACACCAGTTACTGCAAAAAGTAATAAGCACTTCAGCTGAATACACTTTGAAATGGGGTGCATTTCACTGTGGAAACTATATTTAAATAATGTAGCTCTTCTTGAACTGATAATATCCAAGGACAAATATGGAGAATGAATTTCTGGTTGTTAAAAATCTAAGAACATATGTAAAGAATGGGTCAACGGCCATTATTGCTGACGGATCTAGAATCACCTAATACACAAGTCAAAAAGGGTTTACCCAAAAACAGTCCAATACATCAGCTCCTTGGTTTATTGAAGTTTGCATCACATTCAGAAACTGTCAATGACTCCTTGATCACATACATTTTTGTAACTCATGTGATCAAACTCATTGAGTTGTATGCAAGAGTGACAAGCCTTCCTGCACTCCCCCACCTCCTTCCTTCATAGCTCTCAACCTTCCATCTCCAAAATGAGGAACACTAGCCCTCATAATGTGGAACAAATGGGCAAAATGTGGAACACATACTAATGGCTTACTAACAATTTTAACTAGGAATGCCATAGGATGGTTAAAATATGCTGGTTTTACTTATAAAGATCTTTTAATGAATTAATAGGATTCATTTTTATTTACCAAGGATTTCACTTAAAAAAGTACTAACACTGAATGTGTGACAGAGTCTTTCGATGTGGGACTTCGAGGAACTTTGAGGAACATGAACTTTTTAAGACCCCAAATGAGGTACGTTCATCACAATGAGGTACACTTGAGAGGTATGCCTTACTTTATTATTCTTACTCCGTAGTTACTACCACTTGGACAGAGAAAAATCGCTGATAGGCACTGTAACACCTGCATCTGTCTTTCTCCAAGGTGCATGGACCTCGGGCCATCTTATCACTGTCATATGAGTATTCTGATCCCATTCATATGTACAGCGAAGAATGAAATGTAGACTACCCCACCACAGGCTAGTATGTCAGAGCAACTGTAACAACAGCTCTCAGTGTAACTATCCAAAAGTGCTCAGTCCCAGTTAAAAAACAGTACAAGTAGCAAGTGTGGTGTGGTGTCATAAAGCCATCATTTTTACCTAGCCTACAGCCAAGCTGTCCTACCAAGACATCATTAAATCAGTGTTTTACCAATACATTTGAACAGAAACTACGAGTTAGCTGTATGAGTCATATGACATCTTTCTCATTGCAGTCACCCTCATGCTAATAACTTAAATATGTGGGGTGTAGTTTGCTAATATTGGGCTGTTTTGTCCAACCCTCACAAGTAGGGCATTGTGGGTAGTGAATCATAATAATTTCATGTCTATTCATGCCCTATGTGACCCCACTGCTGTTAGGTCTTGTAAGATGGCAAATTTATGTACTGTAAACACTCAGCTTTCTCTTATAAATATTTATTTATTTATTTTACATTTGTTAACCGGGGGTGTCTGACTGAGCCGAAAAGGCCCTTTTTCAGCAGAGGCCCGGGGAGAAAAGCTCCACAAAGAAAAATTACAGACACATTTAGTTATTTAGACATAATCAGTATACACACAAATTACAAGAGACATGTTTTTACAGTGGTATGTGGGACAAACAAACAGTTACAGTGGAGAGAACAATCAAAAAAGATATTAATTTTAAAAATAAAGGTAAGTAATAGATTTGTGGTGTACAACTGAACTTTGGAATGTAGGTAGAATACATACATAGTACACAGGTACAGTACATACATTGTAGATTAGCCAGTGTTTGTGAGTAAGATTGAAAAACTATTATAAATTGCTCTAGATTTAGTATGCATATGTTATCCGCTTTCACTAGCCTGGGGATATAGTTATCTATTTACATATATAACAGGAGCTATCACACATGTAAGGCATATCATTGTGTTGACTGGTGGAATATATTACTATACCCTGGGTAATGGTGAATTCTGATTGGTCAGTGGTTTCATAAATGCATACACAGTCCCATGTACAATGCTTGCTCTAATGCTTTTCATTTATTTCTGTTTCCTTCATTGCTTACTTTTGCAAACTTGGTGAATATCTCCCCTGCATGTGATATGTAACAGGGTTTCTCTGGACTTCAAGTGAAAATGTGATTGGTCTATGGATTACCCAGTCAGCAAAACAGGTGACTGGAGCTTTATTTTTATGCCCATGAAGTCACATATACATTTCTGAAAACAGACATAAGAGTTTCTGAATATGGTCCTCAGTATCAATTTATAATAACTAACTTGTACACTGTAAAAAGGGCTTACAGATTCAACGTGCATTCATTGTGTCAGTGTTAGTGGCTCAGCTGGTATTGTACTTTTATCTTTGATGCAATAAGATTAGACGGCTGTGGGTTATTTCCTCCCACCAGGTACTTGGATTAATGTTACAGCACTGGCACTACTGTAATGCAGCATATATGGGGGTGCAGTCCTTCAGATGGGTCCACTATGAATAATTGTGTCTCATTTAATTGACATGTGATTATTCAAACCTAAACATCTAAAACCTTGGGAGGGCTGCTAAAGTCTCTGTTTAAAACAACAATATTTCCAAGCCCCTCTGCATCTATAACAAAGGCAAGTTTTCACACTCCTAAATATATATATATATATATATATATATATATATATATACACACACACACACACACACACACACACACACACACACACACACACACACACACACACACACACACACACACACACACACCAATTCTGAGATTGCACAAACTCACAAACTCAAGAGAAGGGAGAGAAAGTAAAAAAAAAATGCAACAGTCACCTTCTTTTTCAGAGTCCAGCTGCCATCAGTCAGCTATCTGGCAACAGACAGTAGGTCTCCCGTTCATATGGCCCATTAAATTTAGTTTGTATCTGCTTGAGTTGGTAGTAGCTCAGTGAAAGTAAAAGATTCCATGGCAATATCAAAAACAGTAGGGAGAGGTTACTATAAGAAAAAAGATTTTGAAAATGCATCAGAGAATTACAATAGCAAACTTCTCATGGGGATATTTTATGTGTCCTATCCTATTTACTTTTAGTCAGTATGAAAACCACTTTGGGTCACTACTGACAAGAAACCAAGCCTGGTGGGACTATCCCAGTTAAGATACATAAATAAATAACTAATTTGGACACTGCACCTCTCAGTTTCAACTGGAGAGAAAAAATCTGAGTGAAGTAATTAATTGTCTTATCACAGCAAGTCACTGCCTTTACCTATTAATCAACATATTTTTGACAAATGTAAAATATTGCATGTATGTATCATCTATATAACCTCTCATATGCTAATGTGTTTTCACAAAGAGTAAAAAAAATGCTCTCCTATTAATATAACTTTTGTCTGTCTTGGATAGTATGCAGAACCACACAGCAAGAAACATAGCTCATTATGCTGTGTTAGAGTGCATGATAAAAATCAGCATTGAAATACAAAAAGCTATTTGAAGCTGACAATGTTGAGCTGCGAAATGGTTTATTTTTATCAAATCAACTGGAATATGCTTCCTAAAACATTATATTGTATTCGTAAGTAGATGTACATATTTTAGAAGTTCAATTTGCAGTTGAACATCTGTAAAAGAATTAAACTGTATGAATGCAAATATATTCACCTCAAAACCACAGAGGAAAAGAAGAAAAATTTGTTTCCTTGAGCTCTCTGTGAGGAAGGTTGTGAAAAGTACTGCAATGTCATCTTCTGGTCTTATGATAAATAGAAAACTGTATATACCAGCACAGTGGGACTGAAGTCTTTAAAACTGCAAAGAAACCTACATCTGAGTTCATTATTTAACTGGACACCCAAGACTAAACAGGGCTCTGCAAAGACTGAAGCCCCTGGGAAATTTTCTTATGTGTTTTCCTGTAGATAAAAAAGCTCAAACACAAGGTTAAGCTATCTGTTAAACATTTTCAGCACTTTGTCCTCATATATTTGGCAAATGGGCCTTAAAAGGTTCAGTCCAGAACTGTTAGACATCTGACAGAAAAGCAGGTAACAAATCAAAGGAGGATAGAGATTATGAAGCCTGCAAAAATTCAGATGTGATTCTGTAACTGATACTGGCTGAAAATTGCTGACCACTGATCTATTTGTTTGGATATAGTGATATGGAAAATCTTGGAATCACTGTGGAAAAAAAGAAAGAATTTTGGAATATTTGGAAGAACATGGAGCAGAAGGCTATAGGCAACACTGACTCACATTAGGTTAGTAATGCTAAAAAATCTAATATAATCCTTTGCGCAGGTAACCAAATACTAGACTAAAAATTGGCTTTCAAAATGCTCTGCTTTAACTTCAGTAAAGTATTTGACATGGCAGCTAAAAAAAGCAAGTGGACAAATTATACAGAGCTGAAGTCAGTCATGCAAAAACAATTATTAGACAAAAGGGCGCAGGCAATAAAATCAAGTAAACCTCACTCGAACAAAATGAGAGTTACCAGCAGGAAACATAAGCTTTGCACCATAACCATTCCCTTTCTAATATACATGCCACTGCTCAAGGTCAGAAAGGAAAACCATGCCTTTCTGGTGATGGTACGAAGCTACACAACAAGGATGATGCACAATAAGGCACAGAAAACATGAAAAGAGAGATCTGGCAAGTCTAGAGGAATGGTCTAAATGGTGACAACTTAAATTCTGTGGAAAAGGACAAAATAATGTATCTGGAGATATTAACACAGCAAATGAGTACTTACCCAGGAAATAAGTACACAGTGTGGGAGGGAGGCAGAAGCAATGGCAACAATGCCCAGGAAATAAGTACACAGTGTGGGGGGGAGGCAGAAGCAATGGCAACAATGCCCAGGAAATAAGTACACAGTGTGGGGGGGAGGCAGACGCAATGGCAACAATGCCCAGGAAATAAGTACACAGTGTGGGGGGGAGGCAGAAGCAATGGCAACAATGCCCAGGAAATAAGTACACAGTGTGGGGGGGAGGCAGACGCAATGTCAACAATGCCCAGGAAATAAGTACACAGTGTGGGGGGGAGGCAGAAGCAATGGCAACAATGCCCAGGAAATAAGTACACAGTGTGGGGGGAGGCAGGCGCAATGGCAACAATGCCCAGGAAATAAGTACACAGTGTGGGGGGGAGGCAGACGCAATGTCAACAATGCCCAGGAAATAAGTACACAGTGTGGGGGGGAGGCAGACGCAATGTCAACAATGCCCAGGAAATAAGTACACAGTGTGGGAGGGAGGCAGAAGCAATGGCAACAATGCCCAGGAAATAAGTACACAGTGTGGGGGGGAGGCAGAAGCAATGGCAACAATGCCCAGGAAATAAGTACACAGTGTGGGGAGGCAGACGCCTTAATGGCAACAATGCCCAGGAAATAAGTACACAGTGTGGGGGGGAGGCAGAAGCAATGGCAACAATGCCCAGGAAATAAGTACACAGTGTGGGGGGGAGGCAGAAGCAATGGCAACAATGCCCAGGAAATAAGTACACAGTGTGGGGGGAGGCAGACGCAATGGCAACAATGCCCAGGAAATAAGTACACAGTGTGGGGGGGAGGCAGAAGCAATGGCAACAATGCCCAGGAAATAAGTACACAGTGTGGGGGGGAGGCAGAAGCAATGGCAACAATGCCCAGGAAATAAGTACACAGTGTGGGGAGGCAGACGAATGGCAACAATGCCCAGGAAATAAGTACACAGTGTGGGGAGGCAGAAGCAATGGCAACAATGCCCAGGAAATAAGTACACAGTGTGGGGGGGAGGCAGAAGCAATGGCAACAATGCCCAGGAAATAAGTACACAGTGTGGGAGGGAGGCAGAAGCAATGGCAACAATACCCAGGAAATAAGTACACAGTGTGGGGGGGAGGCAGACGCAATGGCAACAATGCCCAGGAAATAAGTACACAGTGTGGGGAGGCAGAAGCAATGGCAACAATGCCCAGGAAATAAGTACACAGTGTGGGGGGGAGGCAGAAGCAATGGCAACAATGCCCAGGAAATAAGTACACAGTGTGGGGGGGAGGCAGAAGCAATGGCAACAATGCCCAGGAAATAAGTACACAGTGTGGGGGGGAGGCAGAAGCAATGGCAACAATGCCCAGGAAATAAGTACACAGTGTGGGGGGGAGGCAGACGCAATGGCAACAATGCCCAGGAAATAAGTACACAGTGTGGGGGGGAGGCAGACGCAATGGCAACAATACCCAGGAAATAAGTACACAGTGTGGGAGGGAGGCAGAAGCAATGGCAACAATACCCAGGAAATAAGTACACAGTGTGGGGGGGAGGCAGAAGCAATGGCAACAATGCAAGTGACTTGGGTTAGCATATGAAAAACTAAGTGTTATTAAGCAATCTGTTAGTGCAGCAAGCAAAGCTAGTAGGATATGGAAATGTAAAGAAAAATGCTTTGCCAATATTAAACAGAATGTTATTATTCCTATTTACAGATAGTTGATAAAATGGCCATCTAGAGTATTACTGCCATCCTGCAGATTTCATCTTTGAAATAATATAAACAGGGCAACAGTAGGTTAAAGGAGGGCAAGCTTTATGTTTAACTTCTTTAGCAAAGAAGTTAGCAAATACATAAGTTCTAAAACAGAACCTACATAATTTGAATGAATACCACATTTCAAAAAAAGTGATGTGGGAAAACAAGGGAGTGCATTTTGTTGATATAAGAAGAGCAGCTCAGAGGTTTTACAAGGAATAGTTTTTAATTGAAAGGGTGGCATGCATTTTGGATAAGACTTTATGAAGAAGGTATGAACTCAGGACCTGTATCACAGTTCATGAATGCATAAGACAATCAGAGGGGTGGCATAACAAAATATTTGTTAAAATGGATCTACAGCTGATCTATTAGTTAGGAGAATTGACTGACTGTGTGAAGCAAGTGGTCCTTATCTGCTTTTCTGAGTTTCTTACCATTGCTAACAAATAAATTAAGAAATAAAGTACTACTGCTACAGAGATTGTACATATTTAAAGTAAAATGAATTGCTTGAAAAAGTTTAGTTATATTTTATGTCAGAACATTAGAGTAGTTTATCATAAGAATTCTTATTACAAACCTACAATAAAGCAAGTAAAGCTGATATAAAGAAATTCATTAAATGTAAGAACTTGAAAAGTATATTAAAGCTATAACTGAGTTATGATGAATCAAAAACTGCTATAAAAACAGTGGGCATTCAAAACAAACTGCACGTTGCTTTTTATATTTTTTCTGCACCATTGCAAGTAAACAAGTTTTATTTCTGGTCATGTGACTCAGGACTATTGTGGTGCCCTGACCTAGTAGTTACACAGCAGGTTTTAACAGTCGAATAACATTTTCATCAAATGGCTAAACATCAAACCCTATCCATCGAACATTCATTCAGCAAAAGGGAAAGTAACTAGCTGGCCAACACTTCCCCATCTGCTATTTTCCCTAATGTAGTGCAGTCTTGGAGTTGGTATATATAGTTAGGTGGAGTGTGGGGGTAAAGCTCCCCACACTGGTGTGTGTGGGGTGAAGCCCCCCCCCGGGTAGGTTTGAAATACTGTGTTGTGTGAGACGGGGAAGTGTTGGCTAACTAGTTACTTTCCCTGGCGAAAAAATGAACATTCACTGAATGAACGTTCGATGGCTATGGTATGATGTTTAGCTGTTCGATGCAAATGCTATTCGAAGGTTAAACATAGACCCACTGCACAGCACAGTCTGTGACCTTCTCTAGAACATCTGACTATGTGTTGCTTACCAAGTATTCTAGAAGAACATGGAGCTAATAATTCTGTTGTTAGTGGTGCTTACAACTCTCAGCTGTCCAGAATTTTCCAGATTTGCTGTGATTTTGATTTCATAGTTTTGTTCTGTTCTTAAATTTTTAAACTTTCTGGTAAATCACTGAGGATTACATTCATTCAGTAATGTCAACCATTAATGTTCCATACTTCTTATTGCTCAGGAAATGCATGCAGATATAAAACAGTTGATCTACTAACTTTTTAAGTGAACTAAAAGTAATATTTGAAAAATGTCCATGATTTTGGGCTTCTCTCCCCAATTATTTTTGCCATTGTCAAAAATTCCTGAGCCATATCACTTTTTACAAACAATTTTCACAGATAATTTTTCACTCTCAGAATCTTTAGTTTTGTTTAACACTCCTGTTCCTAATTGTATTACAGAAACTAATCAGCCTCAGCTCTGGTCCATTTTATCAGTAGTCAGGAAAACGGTTACAAGAAACTAACTGGAAGTCTAAATCTTCTCCCTCAGTAAATGAATTCAAAAATCTACTTTTTGAAGTATGTAATTTAGAGATATTGACCAAAAGATCAAGATCCTCTAGGAATACTATTGTAAATAATATGTGGAAGAAAGTTTATGACTTTTAGATAAATAATTTAATAGTAATGTATCAATATTTATAAGAATTTTAATTTGCTAATATGTATTTGTGGAAAGTGTCATTGTATATAGTTTAAATGTGTTTGTTTTTTTTTTTCACTGTCATTAGTAAGCATATTCAAAATTGTACATAACTCAAGATAATGTTTGTTTTATCTATTTCAATTCAATAAAGCTGTTTTAAAAAAGAAAATTTCTGAGCCATGAAGATGAACAGTATCATGATGGTTACCACGGGCTGCATTTAAGAGAACTTCCAACGTGTTTAATGGGCTTTGCTTTTAAGCATGCATTTCTTACAGGGATTATTTCTGGGGTGAGGAAAAGTGCAAACTGGTCATATGAAGAAAATAAAGCTGTAGGATTTTAACAGCAAATGTGGTGACTTACTGTAACATATGGATAGGTAAGCATTATATCAAGGAAAAACAAAACAGAATAATCTTTGATAGAATTTCACAAAATGCAAGTTAAAAATATTCCCTTGCCTGTTTTGTCAAGGTCTAGTTTAAGAAGGTTTTTCAGATAGCCATTTTGAAGAGTGTAGATGTGTATGTCATGGTTTGGTTGAGCTGTGCCTGACTCTTAGCTACTGTAAGACCAGTGGAGAGAGAGAGAGAGAGAGAGAGAGAGAGAGACTAAGATGGTATGGCTAAAGTCACTTAAAATGACTGCTTTGGTTTATTAGATATTATAGTATTCTAAGACTTCCTAAGGCCATGCTCACTGGCTACATACATACAGACAACACTGCAGGCTAAGAATGGAGAACTTCACCATGATGCATATGCTACTGGAGACACCACCATCAGATTGACATCAAATCAGGAATAACTGACAGCAAGTTTTTCATAATGTTTAGGACTGTATAAATACAACCTAGATGGAACTAACATTTAGATAATGATGCATTTTCTGTTGAGGGTTATCAGTTATTGTTTTATCTACTAATGAGGCATGTTAGAGTCCATTCATTTCAGTTATTTTTGTGAACCAGCAGTGAAATGAAGAAGGAACAAAACTGTGATAGTTATGACCCATTGCTAAAATGTGACCAGCCTCACATGGGTTCCTTTTGCAGTTCAGAGGACTGCAATTAAAGTGCACAGAACAGCAAGACTAAACATGTTCAAAGGGAAATGTCCATTAAATTAAAGTTGTTGGTACCACAGAGCATGTTTCCCTTACTGCGAGATACAGAGATCTCATAATTACTTACAAAGCTGTTTACCTATGAGGATCTTAAGAAGCCTAGACATACATTCCTGTGGTAGTTTATAGCTCTTATATATGTTAGGACATTTACCCACTTCCCCTATCCATGAAGGACATGGGTGCTACACCAGGGGTGAATTTGCAGTTACCCATCCATTCATCCAAATTATTTTTAACCAGAGTCAGAGAAGCACTTTTCTTTATGTAGGATGAAAGATGGTTTCATAGAAGTGGTGTCCTCAGTGATACAAACCTATCCCTCCAACATGTTCTATTTATTTTGCAGACAAGATTGAGATCCCCTAGGTGGGTGTTTATGATACCATTGAACTAGCAAATGTGGCCTCTCTAGATTTCCAAAGTCATACTATAATTTGAATTAACATGGTTTGGTTTACTGGAGTAAAATTATATGATTTAAATGTTAGAGTCAGTATGACATTTTTATGATAGTTAGATGATGCAAGCACTGTTAAGTATAAACTCACTCAGTATGTTGTCAGAATATCAGCAGCTCTGCATTAGCTGGCAATGACTGAAGATAGTGGTGTCATAAACATAAATGCATGCAGGAAGAAGCCCTGCCACAAGAGTATTAAATCCAGTGCAAGCCTGAACTAGCAGAGCTGGCTACAGGCACTCAGCTAATGCAGGACATGTTCCACTGTGATGGTATGAGGACACCACTATCAGGTTTACATCTTATCAAGAATAGTACAGATATTACACTAAGAATAGTACATTTGTAATTGTTGTCTTTTAAAAAAATATGTTGGGTGCCTATATTTGCTGTAACGAATCATATTTACTTTATGTCACAGTGTAATACAAACGTGAAAACAGTTCTGCTGCCCTGAGGACAGCAGGGATTCTGTCTCTCTGTCTATCGATCTATTGATGTATCTACCTATCAGGAACACTACAGGCACTCAAGTCGCAAGCACTCAAAGATCACTATCTCGATGGCGGGGACTGGTTTGCCTCATTGCTCAGGCAGGCTGCTGCTCATGCTTGAATTTGAATATGGGTTCTGGGAAGCAGCTGTGAGGAGGGAGCAGGAGGGGCATTTTAGGTTTAGTGAGCAGGAGGGGGTTAGGAAAAGGGATGGGAGATTTAGGGTTAGGAAATGGGAAGGGAGTTTTAGTTTTAGGAAGCAAGAAGGAAGTTTTAGGTTTATGGAGCAGAGGGAATATAGCGTTAGGGTGGCAGAGTGGAGGTTTAGGATAAGGGAACAAGGAGTCTGGGTTCGAACTGCGTGGAAGTTTTTTTTAAGGTTAGAGTTTAGGTTCTGGTAGGGCTATATAGCTTTATAGAGTTGGGTGTAGGGAGGGCTATGCAGAAACAAGAAATCGGGCTACTACGAGTTCAAGCACTTGCTTTTTTGAGAAAGTGGCAGTAAACAGGTATGTTGCAAGCTACTAGCACTTAAGTACTTGAATTCAACTCTTGTCTGTCTAGCCATCTGAACGGTAGAGGGCCGGACCAAGAGGGACTTGTTTTAATCACAGTCTTGTTGAAAGTAAAGCAAATCTAAAATATTAAACAATATCACTGTGATGGAACACGGACACCACTGAGACATGCAAAATAAAATTTAATACCACAAAGATCAAAATTAAACATTTTTGGCCTTCCACAGAGGCCTTCCTCAGAATAAATGATGCAAACAAGAAAAATGGTAATATACACAAGTCCAATTAAAATACACCAATCAAAATATATCAATTAATCAACCATCAATTAATTAAATAAACTCTTAAGGAAACATCAATCAGGTAGTTCCCTACGGAAAAAAATGTTAAAAACAAATTTCCAATAAATGTTTCTTAAAAATATCATTGTAAAAGATGTCATTATAAAATGCAATATGTATGTTTTTTCTAAAAAACTTAATTTGCATTTGTCATAATTTGCTTTCCTATGTACAACTACTTTATAATTTACACCACTATTCAAACCTAGTGTACTATAACCATTAAATAAAACCTGCCACTTTATTTAATGCTTATAAATTTTATTTTGCATGCCTCAGTGGTGTCCGTGTTCCATCACAGTGATATTGTTTATTACTTTTTGTTTCTCTTTTTTCCCTGAGGCGTTGTAGTGTTTTTTTGATGTACAAACATAAAATATGTAGCACTAGATGATTCACATATGAAAGTTAAATCATTTAGCTTGTAGTTGAGAAACATTTATTTATTTATTTGTGTTTTGTTGGCCGGGTTAGTCCATCTGGGCCAATGACCCATTTTCAGTGGAGACCCGAAGAGAAAAGCTTCACAAAAAATACAATATGTTAACCATACAAGAAATATTAACAAGACATAATAAGAGACATACAAACAATGCAATATACAAATGAACACATGTAAAATGAAGAAAATACAGAAAATAACAAAGAGCAGAAAAGTTATATACAAAAGATAAAAAAGTAATTGTTTTCTTAATATAATAACAAATAAACCAGAAAATATACCTGTTTAAAACTTGTAAGATTGAACGATAGGAAATGTAAAAAAAGCATTGATAGTTAGGTAGAACTAGGGAGCTAGAGATGCATAAATGAGTCTTAAGTATAAGGAAATGAGAAGAAGTAAGAGAGAAGCAAGAAATGAATTTACTTTGGAGGAAAAAGAAAGTGAAATAAACTATACAACTGTTTAGTAGAGAGAGACAGGTTATACATTATTTGTTATATTTTCTTAAGGAAAGGAAAGCATGTTAAGGATATATTAAAGGAGTATGAGTTAGGTGGGGTGGTGGCAAAAGCAGGAAGGTGAATTAACAAGGTATTTTTTTAGTTCTTTTTTGAAGAGTGAGGTAGATTTGATTGAATGATTATTACTGGGAAGTTTGTTCCAAGTATGAGATATTGAGCTTTTATAGAGCAATCTGCCTATTGATTTGTTTGGTTTGTAGGTGTTTAGCAGGAATTGTTCTGAGCTATGGAGAGGTCATGTAGGTATATAGAGGGATATAAGAGTGGACAGAAAGGGAAAGTCTTAGGGTTTGTTAATTAGTGAATGGGCCATTTGTAGATGAGATAGTTGAAGTAGTTGAGGGAATTCAAGCCAATGTAGTTGTTTAAGAGTGAGGCAGTGGTGAGATTTGTAAGGGAGATTACAGGCAAATCTAGCAATTTGGTTGTAAGTTTTTCATGTTTGGCTATAAGGTTGTCTTGGAGGTGGGTAAATTTAGGGGATGAGTAGAGTAGGTAGGGGAGGAGTTAGGCCTGGGCAAGAGAAGTTCTCAAGGTAGTGGACAGATTTTTTTGTGTCTATACAGTAGACCAAGTTTTTGATTTTTGTTTTTTGATGCAATGTTGGATGTGAAAGTTGAATTTTAGTTGGTTGTGTATTGTAATACCTAGGAGTTTGGTATGGGAGTCAGCAGGAATGATAGTGTTGTCCAGGGAAGAGATACAAAAGGAGGCACTAAGCTTGGACATGTTTTTTGGAAAGAAAAGAAGTAATTTAGTTTTTTAGGGTTAAGGATGAGTTGGTTGTTAATCAACCAGTGTTCAATGGTGTTGAAAGAACCCTGAGTGAGGGTGTGGATGTCAGTGAGGTTATTAGAGCAGGTAACAATAGTAGAATTGTCCGCATACTGAATCAGTGAAGATGTGCAGCAGCCAGAGCTTAGATTATTTGTAAAGATATTAGAGAGTACAGGCCCTAAGATGGCTCCTGGGGGAACTCCTGTTTGGACAGAAAGGAAAGGAGAGCAGGAAATTTGTCATCTAACAAACTGTAGTCTGTTGTTAAGATAGCTAGAGAACTAGAGAATGGTTAGGGACAAAAGACAGCTAAAGGACCAGAAAATGGTTAGGAAGGAAACATAAATCAAGACAGAACAATAATGCAGAATAAAAGTTGAAGTACAAAAGTCCAAGTATAATGCTGAAACAAAACAAATAGCTTAATAAAGTCACAGCATTAATGGGTTAGGCAGTATCAGACATATATTTATGGGGCAACAAAGGCTCAACTTAAATCTAAGAGTGCAACCCCAGGCAAAGATGCTTTTAAAATATGAAAATACACCTCTGGGCTGCTGCAAGGCTGTTTGCATCTGGAGAAGTAGCTTTATATTTCAATTATCTGTAATTTATATTTTATAAGCCTTGACTGCCAATTGCTTTGCATATACTTCAATGTTATAATTGTTGTGGAACTGACAACTTAGGTGATAGATGAGTTATACATACACCTAGATTCTTCTAACAAGTATGCTCATAGGCTGGAAACAAAATTGGTTGTTTTATTCATGGCAGGTAAAGCATTCAATAGTTCAGGTTCATAGACTGAGAATGCATTTGTTCAGAGCTCTAGGGAGTACAGCTGGATAGTAAGTGATAACTCTGAGGTGGCTGATTTATGTCCTAATACTAAAAACTTTGAATTTTAGTGTCTTTGTTATGGAGAGTAGTGACCCCACTTCTGAACTTTAATACAAGAGTAAGCATTAACAACATGCTGTCTGGCCAATTGGAAGACAGACTGTTTTTTCTACATGAAACAGTGATGCACCTTTTTGGGTAAATAAACAAGAAGAAGAATAAGAGAAATTTATATTATGTCTGCAGTTTTTTATAGTTTGATGACAAATTTGCTGTGAGAACTGAGACTGATTATTTTAGTACTGGACTCACTGTCATCTTTGTCAATGCAGTCCTTTCATTCATAACTAAAAGTATGATACACTGTAACATCTGATACAAACTGTCCTGGTCTGTTTAGGGTTTAATGCATGTGATTTTCAAAGGTCAGGATGGAGTTTTAGCCATGCTCATCAGTGTCTGGACTCTAACTTCGTGACTATGCTCGCTATTGGAGGAGTTTGCTGTCAGTCAGTTGGCACCAGTCATATATTCTTCCACATGCCACACAGTGCAGACTGAATTCTTAAACTTTACTAGAGAAACCAGCTACAAATAATTATTAGGTTATTTTATTATATCTTGCTTACTGGACTTTGGGAGTGATGAAGGTGCATGACTACTAGGCTTTCTACAAAGAGTAGCGTTACTGACAGCGGGTCTGCAAAGATCTGTCTCTAGGATAAAGCTTTGTGGAACTGAGGCTCTGACTGCTAGCAAATGTCATAGAGGATAGCCACTGGTGAACTTGAAAGTTCTTCTTCTAAACTGCTGCATTTAAGTTTACCATAGTCCATATAAGCTGCATTCCTCAAAAAAAACTTAGTGTAATAGTGACTTAAAGTTCTTGATGAGGTCAATATGGAATATATGTGAACTCAGCACAATCCACATTTCATGAGTTTATAGCTGCTATTATTTAGAAGCAACAGTCTGGTTGTGCTGTATCTTTGCTTAAACTGTGCTGATTGTCACAAAATAATCCATAGTCCTTCAAGTATGGTTTCCAATAGATTTCAGTAGCTCTTTCTAGCAATTTATTATTATTTTTAATAAAAAGTCCCGGCTGTGGCTGAAATGGGTCCCTTGTGGATCAGCCACTAACCCAGCCAACAAATTTAATAAATAGATTTTACTTTATTTGTTTTGAATTTGTTAACTGGGATAGAACTCTGACCTCATTGGATCCATTTCAGTCTCAGTCCAGGGAAAAAGGGAAAACACAATAGTTGCACAAAAGTTACGTGACATCTCATACAGAGAGAATGACAAAACAACACACACACACACACACACACACACACACACACACACACACACACACACACACACACACACACATATATATACATACACAGTTAATATCATAGCTGGTTTGAGGGAATAAAGGCAATAGGTAAATGACATAGAGAGGGAAAAAGCACAATATATACATGTATTATATATCGAGGGGAAATCAGTTGGTTGACATGCTGAAAGAATCACAGTCAAAATTAGAGTTAGAGCAAGACATGTAGACAGAAGAAGGGGACAAAGAAGTTAAGTTACATGACTAGAGAGATAACAGTTGCATTGTCCTATGAGTCTTGAAATGCGCTTTTATTTGTGAATGGAAAATGGGGTAAGAAGAATGAACTTTAAGAAAAAAAGGTAGAGATAGTTTGGGACCAAGAACAGAGAAAGCATGGTTTGTGCAGTGAAGCCTAGTTTGGGGAGTTTGGAAAAGTGATATGAGTGGTTAAGATGTCTAAGGCTGTACATCGATGCCTCTCTGAATAGTGTGGAAGCTAGTGGAGGGAAGATGTCAGTCTTGCTAAGTTTAAATAGTTTAGAGGCAAGTAAAAAGATAGCATGTTGTTTCACAGGTGGCCAGTTAGCTTTTTCAGTGTTTTTGCAGTGGTGTTAATTTCTTGGGAGAGAGTGATAAATCTGCAAATGGCATTTGAAATGGACGGAATGGTGGGTATATTTCTTTTAGAAGCTGTGGCAATTAGTGGGATATAGTATTCTAGCTAAGCCAGAGAGATGCCATTACCTACAGCATTTCTACAGGGTCTGGTAGAAAAGTGGAGATCCTATTAGCTCAGAAAGGACAGAGCTGAGTTTTTGTGTGCGTAATCCATATGGAGTTGACCATTTAGGAAAGGGTCAAACCAAATCCCTAAGTATTCCAATAAAGTGACACTTTCAACAGTATTATTAAGATGCTCTAGGATTTTAGAGAGCTGGAGATAGAAGCAAGCTTTTTGCTTAGAACCAAATAGCATTGTTTTATTAGAGGTGTTTAGCAGTAACTGTTTATCACTGGTCCACTGAATAACAGGATGAAAATCAGCTTGAAATTTGATTTCAAGAAAACAGACAGAATGGTTGGAGTAGAATATGGCCATGTCATCAGCATAAAGCAGGAGAGGAAGATGGGTTTAGTCAAAAGGAAGTTTGTTAATGTACTGTAGATATAAGAGGAGAGGTTACAGAATAAAAAAAAACACTTTTAAACTCTGTAAACAAAGTGTATGATACTATTCTATTATCTTAATGTTATGTTTTCAAAGTCAATGTATACTTGTGTTTCTCTTATTTTAGTAATGTATCTTTTTCTGTATATTAATGTAGATTTTACTTTTGGAGCTTTTGTCCCCAGGACTTCTCTAAAAACAGGCTTATACCCAGATGGACTATCCCGGTAAACAAATGTAAATAAATAAATAAAATAAATTGACTCTGGGGAAATTTTTCTGCTGAGGAACTGATGTAGAAGTACGTGAATTGAAATTAACTAAGAAGTGCTGGTTAGAAAGGTAGTTTCTGAGCCAAGGCAGTTTGTCATCAGTAATGTCTATTTCAGTGTGAGATGGTCTAGGAGAACTGAGTGATCAACAAGATCAAAGGCTCTAGTGAGGTCAATAAAAATTGCTCCAGTAATTAGGCCTTTGTCCATTACATGCAGAATGTCACTGACTGTCAAGATAGCTGTGGATGTACTGCGACCAGACCATAAGCCATGCTGCTTTTGAGAGAAAGAGTGGTTAGGGGTTGATGTATTCAGTGAGTTGCAAATAAAGTAATTTTTTCCAGACTTTTTGCTAGGGTAGAAAGACTAGAAATGGGCCAAAAGACTGATGGACTGGAGGGATTGGGTTTCTTAGGGCATGGTTTTACAATGGTATTCTTTAAGACATTAGACATAATATTAAGTACAATATACAGATTGTAGATGTGTTTCAGTGGGATTATGATGTTTTCTCTATGGTGATAAATAAACCATGGGTGAAGGCTGTCAGTACCAGGGGGGATATCAAGTTTAATCTGTTCAAGGGTTGATGACCTTGGATGTGATATTTCTGAAGTAGAATGTAGGAATGAAATGAGGGGAAGGAGAAGTGTCAGATGTAGTCTGGGACTGGCTAGATAAAGGGCTGGAAAGATTGCTGAAATGAGAAAGGAAATCAGAGGCAGAAAGTTGAGAGGATGCAAAATTCATGGAGGGAAGGCTCTTCTGTCCTGTAAGACAGCTGAGCCCTTTCCAGAAATTTCTGTGTGATTTTATTAGTGAAGTTTGTTATGGTTTCATCAGATGACATTCATGACGGTGTATTGGCCAGCTTACATAGCTGAGTGTAGCACTCTGTTGCACAAGAGCTTTAAGTTCATAGGTGAACAAGTTGTTAGTTCTAGGATTGTGCAGTCTTTGGGTTACTGGGAAGCAAGAGTTTTTGCAGGTTAGATAGTACAGAGGTGAGTAGCTCTGCAACAGTGTTAGGGTCAGATGAGTTCAAAATTGGTGACCAGTCAATTAAGGACAGGTTAGATTTGAATTTCTTGATATTATTCTGAGATTTATTAAAGAAATCTATGAGCTTAGGTGGTACATTTACATATGGATGATGGATGTGAAAACTAACAGGGCAGTGGTGACTGAAAGATGGTGGATGGATGGTGATGTTTGAGATAAGACATTGTTTGTTAGTTACTATGAGAGCTAGGAGCAAGTGGTGAGATGTGTTGAGGTTGGGTCTAGTAGGCTTCGAAATGTGCAGGATGAGGATGAACTGTATCAGAAGAGTATTCAGGTCACTAGAAATAGATCTGTATAGGCTGAACTTCAAGTCTCCAAGTCTTATGAGCTTTTGGCCTTATTTGTGGAGGAAGTTATTTCTTTTAGTAGGTTATTTAGTTTGAGGAGTGAGGAGGGAGGTGGCAGACACGCTACAACAAAATGTAGTACGATATTCTTGTGAGAGAGAATGGATACAAGTATTCAGTTAGAATAATTATTTGTATTAGTATTTTCTTGAACAAGTAGCTGGACATTTTACTGTGACTTGAACAGGAGAAGTCCAGACTCTTCTACAGTTTGCTGTGAGGGAAAGGTTAGTTTGCTTTTTATTTGTTGTATTTTGTATTACTTTATTGCCTTTTTCAATTTTGTATACTGTGATTTGTTTTCTTTACACTGTGTTTTACTTGCAGTCTGCTTTTAACTGCATATTAAAACTTGAAAAGAGACCACAGCTCTGTCTCTTGTGAGTCAGACAGAGTTACTGTTGTGTTCTTAAACACCACTGTCTTTGATGCCTCTTATGTTAATTTGACCACATATCTCTCTTTTTGCTGGCTGGTGTGAATAAGTACAACATTATCATTTTTGTGAAATCACTCTCCTTCAGCTATCTAAATTTATTGGCCATCCTACTGTATTCCACAGTACCAGAATGCAAAAGTGACCACCCCCTTTCAATCTATCATGCTGTTTTAAAAATAGTAACTTTCCACTAAAAAGTTGCCTACTTTCACATCTAACTCCTCTACTGCACACTGCAGTGTTTAGGACAAACCTTTTTTTCATCTTACATTTAAGCATCTATTGCAAGACCACCAGTTATTGGACAGCCCATATTCTGCCTCTCAGTAGTCATAGCGTTGTCACCCCACAGTAAGACGTTGTCCTGTTCAATTCTCAGCTAAAGCGTCTTCTGTGTGGAGACATGCACTAATGGGCGTACCTTCATTGAAGGTTGTGCATCAGGGCTGGCAACTCGGCATGTAAAAAAATCTACTGCCAATCATTAGCGGACTGGAGTTCCGCTGTGGCGACTCCTAACCGGGAAAAGCCGAAAGACACAACAACAACAACAAGTAGTCATCTTGGGATTAGTGCTTCTGTTTTTCTCCTGGTGAGAGAAGGTGTGCAGTTACATTATTTCCTGGAGACTGCTGATCACCAGAAAGCTTAATAACTGCTTAACAGGTGACAGCTTGGAATCTGTGCTTATATTCTGATCCTGGTGATAGTAGGAGCAGAGTGCATTGATTCCTCACTCTTTCTGGCTGGAGAGTGAGTGTCTGTGCGTAACGTACCTGATTGGTCTGGTTGCTATTTGAGGCATCTACCAGAAAAAGGCTACATGCCTGCAGAGCCTTGCATCATCTGGGACAAGACTGTGGATCACCAAACAGGCTGTGGCCTGCATCTCTTCTTGGGATTGGTGCTAACATTTTGCTTCTAGTGAGAGAAGAAGCAAAGGAGTATTGTATCCCAACAGAGTGAAGCTGTGCTGAGACCAGCATTAGTAGTAGCCATTCATGTGACTCCCCTCTTTTCATCATTCTTGACAAGCTAATTCTTTTTTTTTCAGTAAGTACTGCTTGATTTCTTTCTAACTTCAGAATATCTGCCTAAATACTTCATACTTAAATTTTCAGGGTCTACATATTAGTTTCCCCTCAAGTGTTTGGCAGTGATCTGTACAGACTCAGACACCTTGAGTGACATCTTTCCTGTAAAAGGAATATATAAGAAAACAGCTCCAGTACTTAGTAATAATGACTATCCCTCCTGGCATGTCTAAATTAACCTGGTGAACTTGGGCATTCTCAAGCAGTGTAGCAACTGCCTCATGTACACAGACAACCCTCTCCTCTTACCTCCCAACACTCAGACTTGTGAGAGATGCACTTATATATCCAAATTGGAAGCCATGCACTCTCAAGCCAAGATGGGAATAGCTGGTATAGAGGAGAAGGTCAACACCTGCTCCACACCACATGCAACACGTAGCCCTGAAGAACACCCCCCATCACAGCTGTCACATAAAACACAAACCACACACCCACCTGCACTGAGGCTCTCAAAAGAAATCTACCCAAAGAGCAGAGACCTCCAAGGCTGAAACACACTCGACCACCACAACACAACACAGACCACAAGACACATAGCTCACCTACACAGTGTGCCCCTCAACCTAAGCCCCTAAGGCAAAACAGCTTGCCCAATACACTAATCATAGGTGACTCGATAGTGAGGCACACTGATGTCCCACTCACTAGGTTGAATAAGGAGAAGGTAACAGTCAGCTGTTTATCAGGTGCCAGAATCCTACACCTAACACACTCACTCAGGTCACTCCACAACAAGTACAAGTATGACTCCCTCACTCTCTGTGTGGGTGTGAATGGCCTGAGACGTACCTCCCTGGACTACATGATAAGAGACATGGATGAGTTCTTGGATTATGTGGCCCAGGCAGGTATGAACCTAGCCCTGAGCAGCATCCTACCATCACCCAGAATGATACTATAGTACAAGCAGAAAATGATTGACTTCAACAATTGGCTACGTTTCTTGCGTCATTCTAAGGGGATCCAGTATCTGTCTGCTTGGAATAACATGATTGACAGACTTCGATGCTTTGCCAGAGATGGCCTGCATCTGTCAACTCTGGGTTACCGGATACTGGCTAAGGCTCTTGCCAGCCCTATAATGCCTTTTTTAGGTGATGTTCCAAAGACCAAATTGCCACCGTAATAGCTATAAATAAATGCAGTCCAAGGGTCATGCTGCTCAATGCTAGAAGTCCAAATCTCAAGATGCACTTGCTCGAAGCACTCCTCAAAATGGAGAACATCGACATTTGTGCTGTAACAGAGACCTGGTTTAAAGCAGCAGAAAGCACCCCATCACTAGCAGGCTATAACTCCTTCCACACCTTTTGGCCCCAGAACATGGACCGAAGCTCCAAAGGTGGTGGTGTCTCCATATTCATAAAAGATATGCACACCTCCAGACTAGTAGCCCAGCATAATGCATCTGAGATACTTCAGGTACAACTAACATTGGGTAAGACTGCGATTCAGGTCATAGCCTGCTATGGGTCCCCAACCATGTCCCAAGACTCTCACTCCATGTTCCTAAGCACCCTGGAAACTATTAGGGTCCAACCCATCGCTTTCATACTAGGTGACTTCAACTACCCCTCCATCAACTGGGAAAACTACTCATGCACCAATTACACTGGCCCAACTCTTCCTGGAATTCATAAATTCCAATGCCTGGACCAGCTCATTCTTACCTCCACTAGAGGAAGCAACATCCTTGACCTGGTTATTATTAACATGGGCAACCGTAGCTCTACACCAATAGTGAATTCCTCCCTGGTTAGATCTGACCACAATATCCCCCCCCCCCCGGCAAAGGTAACCACCATGAAAAACTTCCCCAAAGCTGATATTGGGTTCCTAAAAACAGAGGTGGCTAACTTCAAGGCACCCATTTCAATGGAAAACAGATGCATGACTGCTGAATCATACTCCAATGCACTGTACAAACTTGTACATAAATGCATGGAACTAGCCATACCCAACGGAACCAAGATGCTCTCCTCCAAAAAAAGGAAGCCAATCTGTTGGTCCCCTGCCATTACGAAACTCTACAACAGAAGGAAGAAACTGTTGCAGAAAAAGATGAAGTCCCAAGACTGGAAAAACTCCCTCATTAGCCTCAACAAAAAATTGAGATCCCTCATCAAAACCCCTAAAGCCAGCTATGAAGGCAGAATTGCAGAAGACACTAAAAACAACCCAAAGCCTTCTATGGTTACATCAAGACTCTCCATGGCAATACCCAGGTTTGCTCTGAGTTACTACACAATGGTACCTCCTATACTGAGCCAACAGATATTGCCAACATACTGGCTGACAGATTCAGTGCCAACTTTAGCCCTCTCTCCTCCCTAAAGGACCAATCACAACACTGGAGGAATGCCAGGCACCCAGCATTACTGCAGCCGAAGTTAAAGCTGCATTGTCCAAGGTCAAGAATACAGCTTCCATGGGACTCGACAATATCCCTGATTCTACATGAACTACAAAGTGAACTGGCACCACATCTGTGTGCCTTGTTCACTCACAGCCTCACCTCAGGCTTTGTCCCTACCAAATGGTGCATTACTACAGTCATCCCTCTCCATAAATGGGGAGCAACTACAGACCCTGGGAATTATCATTCCATTAGCCCGATGAGTCTGATATGTAAGACTAAGGAGTGCATCATCATGGACCTAATTAACAGGAATATAGGGAATCTCCAAACTCTAGATCCCACGCAATTTGGTTTTGTGAAAAGTAGATCATGCCTGCTCAACCTGGTTGACTTCTTCGAGTCAGTCACCAGAGTTATAGATGAGGCAAGGCAGTTCATACAGCCTACCTCAATCTGGCCAAGGCCATTGATACCATTTCCCACTCAGGAATTATTGATAAACTCACCTAACTTGGCATTAACCCCTACATCACTAGGTGGGTTGCAAATTGGCTCACAGATAGAACCCACAGTGTGAAAGTAGCAGACTCCCAAATCAGTCTTCAGACCAGTCATGAGTGGAGTCCCACAGGGATTGGTCCTGGGTCCTCTCCTGTTTGGCATCTACTTCTCAGAAGTCCAGGCCGACACAGAGGGACTCTGGCTGACCAAGTTCACAGACAACTGCAAGCTGGGAGCCATTATTAACTTCCCAAGTGATGTCGACATCCTACAGAAAGGCCTCACTGAGACCAATGACTGGTGTCAAAACCATGGCCTTAAGCTTAATGACAAAAAATGTGTTGTCATCCCCTTTGGGAAAAACTCAGTCCCCACTAATTACTACATTGACGGGAGCCCACTGAACACTGATGGTGTTATAAGAGATCTGGGGACACAGGTTGATAGCAACCTCTCCTTCGACCTTCTGTGTAGCACATCTCTTACCAAGAGTTTTGCATCCAGGAAGAAAAAGGTCATCATCTCTCTCTACTCTTCCCTTATTAGGCCAATCATCAAGTATAATGCCCAATTTGGCATGAATCTCAACAGACACATGCAACAGCTGGAAAGCCCACAAAAGTACCTCATGAAGAGGATCCTAGGCCTTAAACACATGCCCTACATGGATAAAAACTCCAGCTATTCTCTGTCTCATATCATCTACTAAGAGGCGATCTCTGCTTGACTTACAAAGCCATGACTGACCCAGCTCTGTTAGAAAAGTTACATCTAAAGAAATACCAATCCCTCTGCACCACATGCTCCACAGACCTCAACCTCATTACCACAATCAACAGAACATGCTGGAGGGACAGGTTCATAACACAGAGACTGCCCATGCTGTGGAATACACTTCCCATACAAGAAATCTTGATGAGTGGATGGGAAATAGAAAGTTCACCCCGGGGATCATTCCAGTGGTTCTACTTGATAGAGGCACTGGGAAATTACATTGAGCGCCACAATGCCAGGCCACTTTTATGGGCTAGGCTTGTAAAGGCTCCAGGGCCAGTAGCCTAGAACACACCTATGAACCTATGAACTCCTTGTGTTGTGCCCTGTCTGGACTCAAAAAATGAGTTATAACCTAGGAAAAAGTGATGTAAAGAACTGTTAGCCTTAACCCCTGATTTTGTGATATTTATTTATTTATATTTATTTTATTTTGTTTTTATTGTACATTTGTTGACCAGGAGAGTCTGACTGGATACATGTCCATTTTCAGAAGAGGCCCAGGGAGAAAAGCTCCACAGATTAAGAACAAACAACTATGACATGTCTACATAGGAAGTAAGTATTCATAGGAAAACATGATTTAACAAGATTCCATAGTTTTAAAGTTACAAAGTACAATATTCATTGGTAGTCACAAGTTTTAACAAAATTCCATAGTTTAAGTTAGAGTAAAGTAGTACTTAGAATGTACTGGTTTCCAGTAATAACATTGATTGGGACAAATGTAAGTAAAGGGGGGTTGGGAGTGGATGTTAGAGTTAGTTTTGTGAGGTGTGGTTGGGTTTAAAGTTGGAATGTGTATAATTGCTGACTGTTGGTGTGGGTGTTTGCAGGTGAGGCACTATAAAGAGGAGTCACAACTCTTCTTGAAGGGATAGAAATGAAAAGGAGCACAAAGGTGGGTCAGAGGGTGTGTATGACATGGGTCAACCTGGTGGGTAGCAAGGGCATAGCCATGCGAGTTTTAGGTATTCTTTAGTAGCTTTTTAAATGTAACCATTGAGTTGGATGAGGTAATAGCAGAAGGTAATGAGTTCCAAATTTTACTGATGTAGTTAGGGACGAGGGAGTCACCTGTTGTGTTATTGCTTTTGGTCACCTTGATTAGTCTTTTATCACTAGAGTGAAGTTGTCTGGTAGTAGTTTGTAGTTTAAGTAGATTAGATAGTGCTGTTTTTTTTTTCAGGAAGTAGTAGGAGTTTCTGGGTGAAAGAAAGCTGATAGAATGAGAGGAGATTTGGGAATTCAAGCCAGTTAAGTTGATTTAATGAATGACAGTGCTGAGCATGGTAGGGAGCACCAGTAGCAAATTTGGCAATTTGATTGTAGCAGATGGTCATTTAAGTTTTGGGTAGGTTGGTGAAGGTGGGAGAGGCGTAGAATAGTGTAGAGAGGATGTGGGTTTGATCTATGGTTATTCTAGCAGGTTGGGTTAGAAATGGTTTGTTTTTATAAAGACTGCCCAGTTTTTTGTGAATGTTTTTAATAGTTTGATTTATATGTAGATCAAACTTGAGGTTGTTGTCAATGGTCACTCCTAGCAGTTGTATGAGTGTCTGGAGAGATGATAGTCCCATCTCTAGACACGATATTGAATGTGTTGGGCATTGAGATGGATTTGTTTGGTTTAAATAGAAACAGTTTGGTCTTTTTGGGATTAAGTAATACGTTTTTGTTCAGAAACTGGGTTTCTGTAATTTGGACGGGTTTTTGGGTAATGGAGAGGAGTTTGTGTGGGTCGTTGGCTGAGCAGACTAATGTTGAGCCATCAGCATATTGTATAAAAGTTGCATCTTGGCATATGCTGTGGAGATCATTAATGAAGATGGAGAATAGAAGGGATCCCAGAATGGACCCTTGTGGGACTCCCGTGGTAATAGGCAGCAGTGAGACTAGGTTGTTGTCCCATCAAACTGCTTGTTGTCTACCACGTAGATAGTTTTGGAACCAGGCTAGTACGTGATCACTAAGGCCAAGATTAGTAAGGGAGTGGAATAATTTGGGATGGTTGACCATATTGAAGGCTTTTGACAGGTCCAAGGATATGGCAGATGTTAGTTTACCTAAGTGCCTGTTTTGGTTGATGAGGTTTGTAAAGGAAAGAAGGGCTGTGGTTGTACTGTGGGCAGGGTGGAATCCATGCTGGGTAGGAGAGAGAAGTTGGTTATTAAGTAGGTATAGCATAAGTTGGTAATGTATACATTTTTCAAGAATTTTTGCTAGTGGGGACAGGATGGCAAAAGGGCGACAGTTGGTGAGGTCAATGGATGTTCCACCTTTATGTAAAGGGATGAAGTATGAGGTTTTCCAGATTGGTGGGATGGTGCTTTCTGATATAGATCTGCTAAGTAGAATAGAGACTGGGTAAGCAAGTTCATTAACAGCTAACTGGAGGTATTCTGCTGGGATGCCATCCACTTCTAGGGTAGTAGGTTTAAGTTTGGATAGTAATTGTTTGACATGATTGGTAGGGATGGGTTGGATTTGGAAGGTAGTTTGACGACTGACTGCAGGTTTGGGGATATTGGTAGTAGTAGTGGGTTGTTGAACTAGTTTAGAGATGGTTTCTATGAAGTATTTGTTGAATGATTCAGGTATGTCAGTGATTTTGCCTTTAAAGGTTGGCGATGGGGTGGAGGGTTTGCCGGGGTGAAGTAGTTTATTTATTCCTGCCCAGAATTTTTTGGGGTTCTCTTGGTGCCTGTTTTGCAGATGTAGGAAATAATTCTTTTTATCCTAAAGAACAGTTTTTTTTTAGTTTCATTTCTAAGTTTTTGGAATTGTTCTCTAGTTGCTGTAGCGTTTGTGGCTCTCCAGTGATGCCAAGCTCTATTCCTTTGATACATCATATTTTTAGTCTCTTTGGTGATCCAGGGGGCAGTATTCATTTTGAGTTTTGTGGTACAAGGTGGGGCATGGGCATCTAGGATTTTTAGAAAGTGTTGTTGAGTTGGATTACAGCTTCTTCTACGGGTACCTCTTTTAGTATGTTCCAATTATGGTACTTTAGTTTGACTTTGAATTTGTTTGGGTCAAAGTTATTTTTGTTCCAGGTAGTTTGTATTAGTGGGGTAGAGTTAGCATGAATTTTTGTATTTTAGTAAGAAGGTGGGTTGGTGGTCACTAAGGGTATCTGGAAGGACTCCTGGTTGGTATGGAGTACTGGTCTTACTTATCAAGATCCAATCTAGAAGATTTTCTTTGATTTTAGCATTTTCTAGCCTAGTGCTAGATTGAATGACTTAGGAGAAGCTGTACATATTAATTTAATATGGTTAATGGGGCTAGTGGTTGAGCAAGTGTTCCAGTCAATATTAAAGTCACCTAGGATAATGGTTTCTTGAGAATGATTTTGATTAATCCAGTGTAGGAGGGATATTGTTGCCTGGTGGTATATAGCCAGTGATAACATTGATTGACTTTTTGTTGCTAAGTTTGAGTTTGGCTAGGAGAAGTTCAGAAGTATTGAGGTAAGGGATTGGAGGATTAACAGTACACATTTTTAGGTTGTTTTTGTAAAGTAATGCTACCCCACCCCCTGTTTTGGATAGTCTGTCTCTTTTCATAATACGCTGTACCCAGGTGGGAGGAACTCGCTGTCTGGTGCTATGGGTTTTAACCATGTTTCAGTTAAGGATAGTAAATCGGGGGAATAGGTGGATATTAAGGCATGGAGTATGTGCACTTTGCTACTTATGCTTCAGACATTTAAGCTAAGTAGTAGAAGGCTTTTGGTCTAGAGATGGGAGATTGGTTGGGTGAGAGAAATGGAATAGATGGAGTATTTGTGCAAGGGTTTGGCCCTGGGTTGGGGTGTATGTCTCCAGCTAGAATCAGTTGATGGCTAATATGGTTTAAGAGTTTGGTTAGTTTGGTTAGAATGGCTATGTATCTATTTTTAGTAAGTGATTTGGTAGAGATTGTGAGGAGTCTTCCTGAGGGATGTGGGAGAATAATGTGGTGTTAACTACTTGGGGATATGTGTAGGCTGTAGTCATGGGTGGGAGGTGTGTGAGAGGAAGCATGTTTTGAAGTGGTAGTTAAGGTACCATTAAGTGTGGTTTGGTAGGAGGTAAGTTATTGTGTTGATGCTAGGAGAAAGAGGATGGTGAGATAGACTGTGTGCATGGTAATTGGCTTGTGATAGTGTGAGTGTGTCATGTTAGTGGGAGGAGTATGTGTGGGCAGGGATAAGGGGATTGGTTGATGATGAGGTGTTCACTAGAGAGTGGTTGGTGTAGGTTAGGTAGGTGGAGAGGTTAGGTATAAATCTAGGGGTAGTGGTGGCGGGTGGGAAATTGGGGCAGGGTAGGGGAGTAGACTGAGCCCGAGTGATAGCGAGGGTGAATGGAGCAGGGTTGCACCCAGAGCAACAGGTAAGGTGGGTTCCTAAAAAAACAATTAATATCAGTGTAGACACTAAGCAGGTAAGTTAGGAATAGAGGACAAATAGTATAAGTTGGCTTTACGATAAAGACAAATTAAAGCAAGTTCTTGCACTAGCTTTTGAAAGTCAGATAAAAATTTCATGCACTAGTCTGTGAAAGTCCAAAGCAAAAACCTGGTAGTAAGGCAGAGGGTAAAAAGTATCCTTTTGTTAGGGAATTATAAGCCCTGCATCCAAATGCCCTTCTGAGGAACAGGGTCACCAAACTACAAGAAGTATTGAAGGGTGTCAGTGGAGGGAAGTCTGTTAGTCTGACAGAATGAGGGGAGGCTACAAGAGGGTCATATACAGCTGTTACCCCTGGCTTAGTGAGTACTAGGAGGCTATATTCAGCTATTTTGTCAATACCTGTAAAGTACAAAGTAGCTTATAAATGTAAAAGTTTAGGAGCATGTTCACCATGAAAGGGGCACCTACATTCACTTGCAAAGTAGAGTAGTGTCCTGTCAATGTTATAACCAAAGCCATAGCAGCATGATCCACTGGAAGGATGTCCAGGAGAGAACTTTCAGTTTTGGGAGGGGGCGCAGAATGTATGAGGTCACTCATTTTTATTCACTTGTAAAGTAGAGTAGTGTCCTGTCAATGCTATAATAAAAGCTGTAGCAGCACGATCCACTGGAAGGATGCCCAAGAGAGCACTTTCAGTTTTTTTTTGGGGGGGGGAGCTGAATATATGAGGTCACTTGTTTTTATTCACTTGTAAAGTAGAGTAGTGTCCTGTCAATTTTATAATAAAAGCCATAGCAGCATGATCCATTGGAAGGATCTCCAGGAGAGCACTTTCAGTTTTTTTTTGGGGGGGGGGGCACTGAATGTATGACGTCACTCATTTTTCTTAACAAGCTATAGGCCTAAATCTAGCCAGAGGGCACACAGTCACCGAGGAGGAAATCCAGCTGCAGACAGCAACTGAATCAGGCTTATGTAAGGAAATGAAGACATCAATCGATCCATTTTTGTTACTTATACTTTGTGCATTGATTGGGATACAGGAAAGATGGAGATTAACTTCAATATCATTTTGATGCAGTAGGAGTAACAGCACATGAGTAGATTACTATGTAATACATTTACACACACACAATATATATATATATATATATATATATATATATATATATATATATATATATATAGCGTGTGTGTGTGTGTGTACACACACACACACACACACACACACACACACACACACACACACACACACACATACATATTTGATGAGTAATTAACTGAAGCAGTTGGAGTAATAAGTTTGGTAGGATGTGGTAATGCACAACTTATATGGACTTCTTAACACTTAATTTGGAGAATATAGCATAGTGGTATTAATCAGAAGTTGGTGGAGTAGGAGTGGGCAGCACTTGACAGAGTGAGTGATATGGTGGGTGTTGTTCAGAGGGATAGTAATGGGTGTTAGCAGGAGGAACAAAAGTTAATAGTTAGGAAAAAGGTGGAATAAATTCTGGAGTAAAAAAGAGAAAGGTACATAGTGGTGTATGTTAAAGCTGGAAAGGAGACAAAGGTAGGTAGGAGGTGTGACACCCCTGCACTAGCCCAGTAATCAAGGTGCCTCAATCCTCACCACTGGCAACAGTGGGGGAGGTACACAATGGAAGGATTACAGGTATACACACACACACACACACACACACACACACACACACACACACACACAGACACACACACACACACACACACACACACACACACACACACACACACACACACACACACACACAGTAAAGTGCAATTTCCCTTAAGAGCACACAGAGATTACAGTCAGTCTGGGGCTGGTTTCTCCCTCTTTCTCCAGATCCCCAATAAGACTCCCCACTGGCACAGCTATAGGGTTGAGATCTCAGCTGAGTGGCCAAGCCAAAATCTCAAGCACTCTCTTTGTCCAACCACTGCTTTGTGTCCCTGGCCAAGTAGCTGATGTAAACACACACACACACACACACACACACACACACACACACACACACACACACACACACACACACACACTCTTTGAGGTTTGATTTATATGCAAACAGATGCACACACACTCCTGGCAAAGGCTGGCATAGGTTTACTAGCTATGGCCCCTTCTATCCTGACTATAAGTTAGTTTCCACTGCCACCAACCCCTCGTATCTACTACTTAAGGCCCTTAACAAAGGGTGTCCAATCCTACTGTGTAATGTTACTATTAATCCAAATGGTAGTCTGACCAAGACTTGCAAGGCTATTTAGGAGTGGCCTGTACTGTGTCACCAAATACATGTGCAAGTACTTTAAGAGCTTAAACATGTCTCACAAATATCAGCCACAAAGACAGTTTAAATGTTTGTTTGTTTGTCTTTCGGCTTTTTCCCAGTAAGGGGTCGCCACAGCGGAACTCCGGTCCGCTAATGATTGTCAGTAGATTTTTACGAAATGCCGAGGTGCCAGCTCGATGCCCAACCTTCAAAGAAGGCACGCCCATTTACGCACGCATGTCTTTCGAATGCTACCCAACTGCGGGGAGGACATGCAGACTCCACACAGAAGGCACTCCTAAGCTAAGCCGAGAATCAAACGGGAGAACCTCTTGCTGTGAGGTAACAACACTACCACCGTACCACCATGATAATAAAAGGACAAGACAATATTCAGTACGTAAACACAGTTACTTCAGAGTTCAAAATCACAGGAAATATTTTAAAACAATATTGCAGAACAGTCTCAAATAAATACAGAAAACATTTAAACTAATCTTTACTATATTCCTATCGGGGTCTACTTCACATCACCTGAATCTCATTTGACTGACTTTCATCTGACTGAGACCAAATCGCCTAATTATCAAAATATAAAAATGCATTTGACTGAATCTCATTTCATCGAAAGCTTGCAATGCTAAATTTCAAAAGACTAAATTTTAAACCAAAGACATACACAGGTACAACACTAATGACTACATCTTTCCAGAATTTAAAAACTACATACTTACCCTCTTAACAGAAACCAGACAAAATAAAACCAAGCTAGATGGGGGGGGGGGGGCTATGCCACCCACACCCCCCAATGTGTATATATACTAACTCCAGGATTGCACTAAAGTGGTGAAAAGGGCATATACATTGTATTTGCCTTACAGTACTCTACACGCTGCCACTACTGCTGGGAACACACAACGCATCCTCCATATTACTTGACATACTTCCCATCAAAATTTAAAGAGACATACCCACATTTAGAAACACTGCAACACTACTTTCTACATGACTATTGGTATTCTGACTGTCAGCACTGTAAGTTACAGAAACTCTTTTTATCACAAACAAGTCACAGGTGAAGGGAAATCCACATCATGTCTATGGCTTACAATTCAGTGAACTGAGATTCATTCAAATGAGTTTTCAGTATTTTGAAAATTGTGTGATTTGGTCTCAGTCAAATGAAATTCAGTCAAATGAGATTTAGGTGATATGAAGTAGACCCTCCTATCTATATCTAAAACAGACACTATGCCATACATCTTACTTACAGCAAGGCAAGTGCAGATGGTGATGATGAGTGGATGTTTTCAGGTCAAAGACAAAATACAAAATGCATTCTCTCTCTCTCTCTCTCTCTCTCTGAGAAAGTTCTTAAATTAATATTGAATATAACTGCTGGGTTAGCTTGGATGATATCATTTTTTGTCACCTGACTTCAGTTCTCAGGCTAAACAGAAACTAACAAAATTTAATATCTCTGTGTGAAAAATGCATACCTCTCAGATGTTTGCAGATCTTGGAAGTCATAAAACAATAAAACACTTTACATTTTAAAACTAGTAATTACTTCTCTTTCAAGACAATATAAAACTTCTAGCTCTAGACATAGTGTCTGCTACACTAAAAATGAGAGAGAACTTTTATAGGATAATCATAAAGCAATTAAATTTCAGCTTATTTTCTTGAAGTTTTGCAAGTTAACCTTTTATAGTCTTGTTTCTACTGTTACATACAGTTTAACTGCATTTATGTTCTAAGTCAGCAGGGCATGATGTGGTTACATTCAACTCATTACATAACAGACAGTTCTGTATAAATCATATCAATATTCACAAATGGCATAGAATTATTTACAAAATTTCAGATAGCTGGGCTGGCAATATTTCGCTATATCATAGGAGGAATGATAACAGTTGCTTGAATGTGAGAGTGGAGACTGGAATGAGTATCTTTAAGGGGGTTGTGTTGTGCTGGACAATGTGGGTGTGAAAAGGAGAAACAAATGTAGGGATCTGTGGAGTAAATAAATGTAGGCAACTGTAGGGCTGCTGGGGGTTTGGAGGTTGGAGACCAGCAAAGTGGACCAGAAATCACACAGTGTATGGGTCAATCAGTCTGCACACCTTCAGTGAGGAAGAACATTCACTGGTAAAGTTAATATATAAGGCTAACTTTATGTTTCAGATAGGAATAACACAGAGAAATATTTTTAAGAATTAAAAACATAATATTACTGACCAGAGTTAATTGATTAAATCAGAATGGATGAGGTGCATAAACAGTTTGATTCAAAGCCAGAAGTTCTCCAAGCACTTGCCAAGTGGAAAGGAAAATGAAGAGTGTAAAATGTCACTTGCAGTTTTGTAGGCCTTAGCAGGATCAGGCAGTTAATAAATTATTTAGAACTTCCAATTAAGTTTGAATCTAAACAGCATAAGGGTGGGTCTATATTATATTGTTGAAACGGCATTACAGTGAATGCCATTTTGACGACACATATAGAGCGAAATCCAAAAACAATGAAAGCTCAGGTCAACGATTTCTTTCCTAGGGAAAGAAATTGCTTGGCCTGAGCCATGGTATTGCCCTTTACCCCACTGTAGTGTGATCTTGGTGTTAGTATATTCAGTTAGTAGGGGTGTGGGGGCACAGCCCCCCCACATTGGGGGTTGTGGGGGCAAAGCCCCCCACTTTGAAATGTTTTAACTGGTGTGTTTTGTGTTGTTGGTCTACTGATTTTTCCCTAGGAAATAAATCAGTGACCTGGGGTTTTGTTGTTTCTGGATTTTGCTTTTTATGCATCATCGAAATGACATTCACTGTAATGCCATTTTGACTATATAATACAGACCCAGAAGGGCTGCAGCAGCAAGTACCTTGTGCAGTTATTGTTGGACCCTGAAAAATGCTGTACTTGTTCCATTCAAGTATATAACTAAAAGAAAACATGTTACAGAGTTGTTCAGGATATAATTGGCTTTTAGTACTGCAATGGAAGTCTCAAATCCTAACATACTTTGGCCAATCAGTTACTTGATTAAATCAGAATGGACAGAGTACATAACCGAACTTAGTAAATGGTTTGATTCAAACCTAGAAGTTCTCCAAGCACTTGTCAAGTATAAGAGAAAATAGATGAAGACTGTAAAATGACAAATAATATAAATAAATAATATTAAGATAAATTGATTAACGTATTAATGAACAAATATATAATTTGGAAGGAGAGGATGAAACTGTGTAATGCCCCATTTAGGAATGCCATATAGGTAAATGTATTCAGGTTCAAACCCTGTATCTTGAATGAATACAGGACCCTAGAGCATGAATCTGCTATACCAACTACAAAACTGTCAGCAGTTGCATTTCAAGAACTAAGTTTCAGTGTGTTTTTAAAGAATGTTGAGTTTCTTGTGTATTTTCAAAGAGTCTTGTGTTCCAGAGTATTTTCAAGAAGTGTTGAGTTTCTGTGCATTTTCAAGGAATGCTGAGTTTCAAGAGAAGAGAAGATTACTGTTCCTCATGCTAAGTCTGTTTTCAATGTGAACAAATGGCCATCATCAGTGTTTATGCTATACATATTCAAAGCAGTGCTGGTAGCACAACAGGTGGCATACTTGCCTTTGGAGCAGAAGGCTGTGGGTTCTACTCCCATACCATGTAGATGGGGTGCTGATATTGCTGTGCCCTTTAAGCATGTATGGGGGTGCTGCGCTCCTGACTATGCCCTCCTTTGGGTGAGATGCCTAGTAGCTATGAACTTGTTTTCAGTTTGACAGCCATTAATTATTGCAATGTTACCAGCATACCATTTACTTTTTTTTTTTTTTTAATGTAACACGGGCATTTTATTCTTCAAAGGCAGCAGACACTGAATGTGTACATGAAACACTGAAATGTAAAGTTGTTTGCCAGCAACCTCTTCATTAGTTATAGATCTCTTTAATGTGGAATTATTCAGATGATTTCTACTTCTGCAGAGATTGTGTATACTGACTGATATTAGTGGATTGTAATAACAGACGTTTGAGTGGCCTTTATGGTTGAAATGTTCTGTAATGGGTAGTTTTGTCATTATTGGGTTATACATTTTGTTTCATTGCTTACTGGAAACAAGTTCAAACCTACACATTTAAAACACACTCTAACAAGTGGTGCTGTATTATACAAGGAATATAAATTAATACAATCAGGATGGTACATCAACGAACACATGCATGTATGCATGATCCAAAAAATGTGTGCAAGGGGCCTATGGTTTGTAAACAGCCCTTGGGTAAACTTAATCTGACACTGGCCAGATGCATTTTCCTTGAATGTGGTTTTCAATACCCTTTCAATGAATGTGAGTTTCAAGGGCAGAGAAGCTTACTGGTCATGCTAAGTCTGTTTTCAATGTGAGACTGTATTGCTTTGTTTAGCAAACGGCTATCAGTTTTTGTGCTACAAACTTTGAAATAAAAGTTTTAAATGTCTCTAATTATTAGAAATAAAGAAGAAAATTGTATAAACACTGACAGGTTTGAACAGTGTTTATGGTAACTGAGGACTGAGGATGGGGTAGCTGCCGGGGTAGGGTGCCTGATCCACCACCCAACCTAGGGCCCAGTTTGACCATGATCTGGCTCTGATCACAGGCATAGCTGGCCTTAGGCATAGGCCAACTAGGTGGCCACCTAGGGCACCGCACTAGCAGGGGCACTTTTCCAGTATTTATTTAATGTAGGTAGACCAGGATGGGGTTACCAGGTGGTGTGGTGGGGGGTGCCGTGGAGCCCTTTTGCCTAGGGCACCAGTTGACCTAAGACCGCTCCTGATCACAGGCCCTGTTACATTTGGGATATAGTCCATAATAGCCTGCTGTACTGAAAATAGGCATACGGTACCTCTCAGCTGTTGAATATGCCAAATCAATGTTACTGACTGGAAGCTGAAGATAAACAAAAAATAAAACAAGGTAATGGACGTATCAATAGTGCTCTGAACATACAGCTTTTTACAAGGCCCCACCCACTGCATTTAAAAAATACTGAGGTCTTTGATATGGAGGTAAAAGAAATAAGATGCTGCTCTCTTTCTGAGACAGAGATTTCTAGGTTTGCCATTTTCTTTCCTGCCACTAATTTTATTCCTCTCCTGATTTTGTCAACATTGCCAAAGATATAAACCCGTCTCTACATCCAAAATGCATTTTGGCATAGTTCATCTGGATTTGAAAATGACAACTGTATCAAGAAATGTGCATGTTACAATTTTCAAGTCAAAATATTAAAAAAAAAACTTGAGATATAGCAGTAATTTATATAAATTAAAGGCATGCTAAAAACTTGTACTTACAAAACTTTTAATATATAGTTTAAACGTATGCTTCATCCTGAAAGAAAATAACAAATACTTGTGTGTACAATGCAGAGAAGGTGATTCCACTGCAACCAAATAGACATTCACATAAGAGTTGGTAAAATACATTACTGCCCTACTGGAACTGGAGAAGTTACTGCTGCCACTTTTGAGAATTGACTCTTTGTTCAAAATTTCACATCAAATCACAGGAAACTAGTCAAGATGTGAAACTACTTTTGTTAAATGTAGTACAGTATCCAAATTCTTACGATTTTCAAAATTTTCAGTATTTTGTTCCATTTTTGCCAAAATTGTCTTGCATCTTTAATTTATGAGAATACAGTTGCATAATAATATCCTTCTTAACCACAATTTTCAGTTAGATGGTTCTTTGCAGAAGGACATTCATAAGATGAGATTAGTCAGAAAGGCACATCAGTCCTACGGCGAGATGTAAATGGCAGTCAGACATTTATAGGGAGTGTGAGGTTACCTTTGACTCTGAGGTCATCAGTATGAAGCCTGGCAGTATAACAGCATATCCTATATCATATTTGGTTCTTTTTTGTTTCTGCTGCTAGCACTTAACTGAAGAAGAAAGTTACCAAAAAATTTTCTTGTAGCCAAACCTAAAGCCCCAATATTCTAAGCCATATCTATATGTCTCCACAAGACACCGAAAAGTAAACAGTGTGTCTGCATCTAGTATTTTACAGTGCAGCTGGTACAGTATAGCTCAGTATTCCAGCATGAAGGGCACTGACACACTGGCCAAAGATCAACTATACACAGAATAAAAGGGTAGGCCTGAGGCATTGGCTATATTAGGAGGGAGCTGGGCAGGAACTCCTTCTACAGCAATGATTATGTCATTACAACAGTTACATTTATCATGAGTACCTTCCCACAACTGTACTATGTTCAGTATATCTGCCATTGCTGGCAGGTATTTATAAGATGAGTGGGAAAGAACTAAGCAGGGTATAGTCCTTACCCTGTGTATGGATGCATGAGTATAATATGCCTTGTAGAAGTGCAATGTCCCACTCCTGGACTAGGTATTCAAAATGGAGTGTTTACAAAAGATATGCCTGGGATTTCTGATGCATCTTCAGAAAAAAAAGGAGAAGAAACATTCTCGAAGAAGGCAGTAGATGAAGCAGTTGATATAGATGACTGGGCCCTGAATAGTAAATTGAATATGTGGCCATACTTGTCACACTAGAATATGATACAATTTGCCAGCCATTTGGAGTGTTTTCTTACTTAATGGGTAACCATATTTGTCTGGCAAGAAGGTGACAAACAGCTGGTCAATTTGTCTGAATTCTTTAATCCTGCAAGTGTAATATGTTAGCTGTCTATGCAAATGTATGGTGTGTAAAATCCTCTGTCATTTATTCTCAGATTGGACAGATGATGGGTAACTGGGTGGATTGACTGGAGAACAATTCACAAGACACCACATGCATGATGGAAGTGCTTGCATTCAAGGATTCTGCCTTTTTGGAAAGTGGTATAAGGCTTCTTGCATATCAAAGCCTGCAGTTTGGTTGGCCTCCTTACTGAGGGAATTGCGTCTAGGAAGATAGTCTTCCAGGAGAGATTTGCAATTTCAGCTACATTTTTGTTTCCCATACAAAATGCTGAAAACTAATCTATAAATGCTTATGTAAATCCATGAATGTATCTATTACTAAGGCATTTGCTTTTGCCACTTAATATCTATATAAATAATTGCAAAACCTTGCTAGATTCCAGCTGTTTGGGGACATCAGCTCAAGGTTTACAAGTTGGGCACCTCAATTAAGTTGTACTAACAAGATCAGGAAAAAAAGGCTGAAAAGTGATATGTCTACCTGTGATACCTGATCTCTCTATAGTGCAACTACAGAGAGTGATATTAAATGTTCATATACTTAATTATGCAAACAGGCATGGTTTTCATATGCTCGTCATTATTTCAACAACCAAGCAACATGGACACAATTTGGCTTTACCTGAAAGCTTTCAACAGGAGGAACAGCAGTGTTGATGGCAGTATATGTGTATAGTGGCACATTATATACTGTTTGAAAAGCATTGCAAAAATGTACATTTGCTGTAATTTTCTGGAAAATAAAATTTAGTTTAATACATAGAATGCATGTACACTATCACTATAAATATGACATGTTATTAATACTGCTTTAGTAGCTTTTTCTGTTCTACGATGATATGCTTGTACCAAGAGTTTACAACCTGATGTTATTAATAGAATCAGGTTGTTTGTACTAATAGTTTACTATCGGCATAAAAATCTAACGGTGTTACTGCTCAATGCTAGGAGTCTAAACAAAAAACTCCACTCCCTAGAAGCTTTCTTTACCCTAGAGAATGCTGATGTTTGTGCGCTCACTGAGACATGGTTTAAAGCAGCGGAGAGCATGTCAACAGTGCAAGGTTTTAATGCCTTTCACATATTTAGGCTAGCTACTTCAAAGGCAAGGACTAAAAGTGGAGGTGTCTCTAGGTACATCAAAAAGAAATATATTTCAAGGTTGGTCAAACAGGACAATGCACTTGAGCTGCTCCATGTTCAAATTACCATAGGTAAAATCCAGTATCACTTTCTTGCAAGCTATAGGTCCTTGTCTATGACCCCGGAACCCCATACCATGTATTTAAACTTATTAGAAACAATAACCATCTAACCCAATACGATATGCATGGGTGACTTTAATTACCCCACTATTAACTGGGAATCCTATACAACAGCAGCATGTTAACAGCTGCACAGAGGCAGCTGTACCCACCTGGAAGAAGTACAGAACTAACTCAAAAAGCAAGCCATCCTGGTGGAATCACAAAATCAATAGGCTGTATAACAGGAGGAAGAAAATTATGGCAAAAATTAGGAGGTGCAGCACACAGCAGGATGGAAGCACTCTCATCAAACTAAACAAACAACTCAGCGAACAAACAAAGTCTACAAAAGGCAAATATGAAGTCTGGCTTCCCAGGCCAGACTTAACCACAAGAATTATTTAGCTATGTCCACAACCTCAAAGGCAATACACAATTTTGTGCAGAGCTCATTTTAAATGGAGACAGCTATACTGAGCCATAAGATAAAGCAAAACTCCTGGCTGATAAATTCAGCTCCAACTTTACCCCTCTCTCCCCCTCAAACATCCTTCAGGAGATATCATCGAATATAACTCCCCCTACTATCACTAGGGAACAGGTCTTTAATGCTCTCTCTAAGACCAAGAACACTGCATAAATGGGCCCAGACAATATCCTAGGATGCCTTCTAAATAGCATGAAACATGACCTATCAGTGCCTCTGGAATTACTGTTTAACTACACCCTTCAAACAGGCTTTGTGCCTCCTGAATGGAGAAAGGCAACAGTCATCCCTCTGCACAAAGGTGTGCCATCTACAGACCCTGGAAACTACAGACCCATAAGTCTCACTAGTCTTATATGTAAAGCCATGGAAAGATTTATCATGGAGATGATTAATATAGATATAGTAAACCTCCAGACTCTGGAACCAACATCGTTTGGTTTCATCAAGGGCAGATCATATCTACTCAGCCTGGTGGACTTCTTTGAGAAGGTCACCAAAGCAATGGATGAGGACAAAATCATTCACACTGTCTACCTTGACCTGGCCAAGGCATTTGACACAATACCCCACTCGGGCATTGTTGACAAACTGAAGAAGTTAGGTACAAACCCATATGTCACCTGGTGGATAGCCAAATGGTTCACAGACAGGACCCAGGAAGTTAGAATTGGGGAGTCCACCTCTACGAAGAGGCAGTCACAAGTGGAGTCCCTCAGGGATCAGTCCTTGGACCCCTCCTTTTTGGCATTTACTTTTCAGAAGTCAAGACCAATGTCAGTGGTCTCTGGCTGACTATATTTGCAGATGATTACAAATTAGTAGCTGTCATTGAATCTCACACTGACATAAATGTTCTCCAGGAGGGGCTGACAAACAACTGGTGTCAGAGCCATGGACTAAAACTAAATGCCAAGAAATGCATAATAGTATCCTTTGGAAGTCATCTATCCCTGTTAACTATCATATTGACAACACACTCCTTAGAGATGACCCAGTAATCAGGGACTTGGGGACACACATAGAAAGTAATCTAGCCTTTGACCATCACGTGTCTACAGTGGTGAGGAAATCATTCTGTGTTACGCAACTTATAAACAAAGGTATGGCATCTAAATCCAAGGAAGTCATTGTTCCATTGTATTCGGCATTCATCAGACCTATCATTGAGTACAATGCCCCCTGCCCCCTTTGGTGTGTACCTAACTAGGCATATCCAACAACTAGAATGTCCACAGAGGTTCCTCACTAAAAGAATACCGGGCATAAGTGAAATGTCCTATGCAGACTGCCTCAAGGTCCTATCCCTGTATTCAGTATCCTGCAGACTTTTGAGGGGAGATCTATGCCTGGCATACAGGGCATTGTCATACCCCACTCTGATGGACCTCCTGCATATCCACAAAACAAAAAGTACCAGAATTACCTATTCTAAAGACTTAACCCTTGCCTGTGATATAAATAAGACCTACTGGAGAGATAGGTATGTATCCCAGAGACTTCCCCATCTATGGAATAGGCTCCCCATCCATGTGAAGCAGAGTTCCGTCCTAACCTAATTCAAGTGCAACTTGGACAATTGGATGGGAAACCGGAAATTTATCCCTGGTTTGGCACCTATGTCTCTAATGGACACAAGTAACCTGTAAATGCTTCATCTCCCAGGCCCATGCTTACACTTATCAAGGGTATCAGAACTTGTCAGATATTTGGGATGCATGGCTAGTCTTAAAAAGGCCCTTGTAGTCGTTAGCCTAGTAAACACCTATGAACCTATGAACCTACAATCTGATGTTATTAAGATGATCAGGATGCAGCCACTGAAGGTTGGAATGCAACCACCCAGATCATGTTTGGAAGCAAAGATTTGCAGATTGTGTAAACATCACACAATGTCAGTTAGTTATTAGGCTCTTCAGTTTCTCTATAAACGTATCCCAATGTTAATACTTCACCAACAGTAAGGTTACTGAAACAATTACTGGACATACTTAGTTTGCAGCTTAAACCATTTTAAAGAGGATCGCGTTCCCATTTTTATTTAACAACGTTTTGGCATGGTTTACATGAAAACAAGAAGGGTTGGTGGATTTTATACAATTTTCAATTCTGGATAGTAAAAAACTGAGGAGATACTCAAGTAGAAAATGTATGCTATTGACCTACACTGAAAACATTTTAGAGGAGTGAGCTAAAAGTGCTCTCTGGAAATAGTGTCTCATGACATTGGCAAACAAGTGATCTTAGCTGCTGGTATTAAGTCTCTAGCAACATTTGATACTGTTGGCATGTTATTAGTGCACTCTTTTATGTGCCAGTGGAAATGGGTTACATAGCCTTTAAAGCTGTTAGGGTGCTTCCATGCTCTTACATTATGACTGCAGTGTGGGGGACAACATGAGGTTTGCTTAGTTATAGCAGTGAGGCTCATACATAAGAACCTTGCTTCAAGTTTATTTTTCTTTAATTTCAGAGTGTAGTCAGTACAATGCATGCATTATATTAGTACTAAGACTAAGGAAAAGAGATATGCCTTCTACAAGAAGCTAAAACAAACAAAGTAACAATGACAAGGTGCAAGTCTTTGTTAAAATGTTTATACAATCTGTTGGAATCCTAGTAAACATGAGAGCCTTTAATGATTTTTATCTTGGAATGCAAATCCTTTACTTTCTGCTGTCTCATTTCGGCCATTGGTTCTTAATGTTTGACCTTAGGTAATCTTAGTGAAGTAACATCAGATTAATACTCACAATTGTCTGCAAGTATAGTGTTCATCACTATGGAGTACACACCACTATGCAAAATGTTACTCAAATAGGTATTCAACATGTGAATGCATTCACCACTGCAATAAGACACATTCAAATAAATCATGAAGCTTCTGAATTTGAAATCATAGATGCAATAGAAATAAATCCAAAGAAACCATAACGCTTTAGGCATTTAACTTCAGTCTTGATCACTTAGCATTTGAATGTGGATTTCTAGCTTCATGCCTTATGTTTGTTTAATGCTTTTAGCTAAATGTCTATTAACATTTTCATCAAGCTGGCAGAAAATGCCTCTGCAAAGACCCAATGAACCTTAAACTGTGTATCAGCCAGCTTCAGTAGCTCATGCTTAATTTTAGAAATAAACTTTCTATATTCAAATAAAATATGCTGGTTCATCTTTGGGACTACCCGATGTGTACTGATGTTGCTGTTTCAGCTAGGACTTGGATACCTACTTTAAGCCCCCTTTTTGATTTGTCCCTTTGTACCATCAGATTTGTTGGGGAACTGATACGGAGGAGAGTAATTCTTTCAAATAAAAGCAAAATGGGCAATCCACTATAGCAGATAACTTGAAGGTTTCACAGGTGTCAAATGCGTAATATGGTAAGAAATTTTCATGAGCTTTTCTAAGAAAGAGAAGACTGGAGAACACATAAATGAGGTTTGATTAGATAGGAAAATTTGGAAGGCATTCATGATTTATGACTAGAGACAGGCATTGTCTAGACAAGGACACTAGTTTTTGATTGACTACTATAATACTTTTTTATTTTTTGAAAAGGAAGGCTAGTAAGTGAATGTCTACAAGTTTATAAAAGAAAATTTGCTGAAGACATTATTTTTCAAATGCTTTCTCTTTTAACTTTAAAAATTTGCAGCCATGTAGCAATTTTTATTTGATTTGAGACCACAGTGTCTTTTTTACCTCTTTTGTTTGCTTACATCTCATCTACACATGAATAATTCTACAATTTCCATACAGGACACTGTAGGAAAAACTAGCTAAATCTTTAGAAAAGCTATTTTCAATGAATCACTATACAAAAATGGTTATGTGTTCTTTTATAGTTATGCAGGTTTTTATGATGCAAAAGTTGTACTTTTGATAATCTCAGGTAAGTTGATCAGTAATCAGCTATAAAAGCATTTTAATATGTGGCGAGGACATTAACACACTACTCCGATATTAAGTTGCCTGCTTGTTAACTTCATTACAGAGGAAAAGTTACTAAAGAGCAACATAATTGCTCCAGTGTGTCTGCTCTGCTTCTTAAATAAAGTATCTATTTGTCCCAAGGCTTGTGAGTTAAAGACATGTTTTCTCATTTTTCTAACATAACCCAGTGGATGATTACAGTAATGATATCAGAGCAGAGTCCTTTGAGCATACAATCACTTTTCTTGGCCCATATGTGAGAGTATGAACATAAAACAATAACTGCAATGAGCTGTCAGTGGGCAATGAGGGGGCAAATACTGTTGTAGAACCTTTACCAGAACTTGCCAAATATGCTGTTATTATGTTCGGATCTTTTGGCTTAGCTGTGCACTGTTTGTTGGGAATGGGCAAGCTTACCAAAGCTACAGCTTTTGCAGAAAAATGGAAAGTTGTTTATCCCATTTTTGTTTATTGCAGTGTATATCAAGGCTAGGTCATTTGTATAACATGGCATCACATGCACAGAATTAACTTTTATATGTCCTCCGTAGAAATAGAAAGCGCAAATTATTTTCCAGTTCTGCATAAATATAGATTTTTTTTGGCTGAAACCCTGACAAACAGAACTCTTCAGATTTTTTAAACTTTTATGATCAGGTGTACTTGTTAAAGATATTCTAAGAATTCAAGGTTGTCGGGTATTTTTTTTTTTTTTGGTAAATTCCTTGGAAAAAAGTAGTACTTTAAAACTATGTTTAATTATCTTCCATTTTACAGACACTTGCACCCTCCTTTACCAAGGTCTTGTGGGAAATTTTCCTTACAATATTTTCACAGCTGGCACATAAATGCAATTTGGCAGAGATGCCATTTGTTTCTTGTTACCCTTTTGAAGTTTGTCTTGTTACTGTTGACATCACCTATTTGCTGATTCACTGACATTATTTCTAGTATGTAAATATTTAATCAGTTTCTTTAGATTTATACGACATCTGCTATTCATTTTGTTGAAATTAATGTTTTATTGATATTTACATTGTATTTTCTAATCTTAAATTTAACATAAGTAAGAGATGTTTTCTTTGTAAGAAGAATGCACATTCATTGATGACCTCTGAATCCACAGAGAATAAGCAGAAAAGGACTTTCTATTAATGCTGACTGAAATGAACTCTGTTGAAGGAGAGACAGCATGTCATTTGAAATAACACAAGGCCAAAGAGAATCAAAATAACTCACTTTTACAAAAATAACTGCAAAAAAATAAGAAACTGAGTAAAACAAACAAAAACATACCAAGCACATGAATATGTGGCGCATGCTGGAAAACAAGAGCTGAATGAAAGACTCTGAATGTACACAGTAGTGTCCATGGAATCAAAGCACATTGTTACAGATTTAACAAGTACGTATTATATACAGCAAACAAAATACACCTTGATACAAATCCACAATTCTTCTATGAGAGGGTGCTTAGTTTACTTGAATTACTTTTCTAATTTTTCAACACACCTCACAACAATTATGCATTCAATAAATTAGATACATCTGTTTTTAAATGGGTAAGACTTATTTGGAACCAACCTATTCTCATAAAGATGACTCAAGAGCCTATGTGACCTGGTCAAGGTCACAGAATATTCAAGTGGAATCTGATAAAATCACCCCCAGGCTGAAAGGACAGAATATGTTACCGTATATGTGCAACATCACCAAACATAGATATGAATAAACTAAATGCTGTTTTAATCTACAGTTTATATGAACTAGGATAGATAGATGTTTTTTTTCAGTAATGGTCAAGGCATTCCATATCAGTTAGCAAATGTTTTAAAATGTCATTTATCTGTAGTCTTGCCATTTTGGCTTTAAGAAAATGCAGCTCACATGACTTGTTTTCAAGTTTAAAAATTGAGCAAACCACCTTTCATACGGGATACATTTATAGATATGCATGCATTTTACTTAGTTATTCATTTATTTGTTTTATTTACTAACATAGTCTGACTTGGCAGGACCCATTTTCAATAGAGGTCTTATCTTTTAGCTGTTCCCTTTAGGGGTCGCCACAGCGGATCATCTGTTTACATTTCCTCCTGTCCTCTGCGTCATGCTCTTTCACACCAACCGCTTGCATGTCCTCTTTCACCACATCCATAAACCTTATCTTAGGCCTTCCTCTTTTCCCCTTACCTGGCAGCTCCATCCTTAGCATCCTTTTCCCAATATACCTAGCATCCCTCCTCAGCACATGTGCAAACCAAAGCAATCTCGCTTCTCTGTCTCCAAACCGTCCAACCTGAGCTGACCCTCTAATATACTGATTCCTAATCCTGTCCATCCTTGTCACACCCACTGCAAACCTTAACATCTTTAACTCTGCCACTTCTAGCTCTGACTCCTGCCTTTTTGTCAGTGTCACCATCTCCAACCCATACAACATAGCTGGTCTCACTCCCCTATTGTAGACCTTCCCTTTTACTCTTCCTGGTACCTGTCTGTCACAAATCACTCCTGACACTCTTCTCCACCCACTCCATCCTACCTGTACTCTCTTCTTCACCTCTCTTCCACACTCACCATTACTCTGAACTGTTGATTCCAAGTATTTAAACTCATCCACCTTTACCACCTCTACTCCCTGCATCCTCACCATTCCTCTATCCTTCTTCTCACTCACACACATATATATTCTGTCTTAGTCTTGATGACCTTCATTCCTCTCCTCTCTAGAGCATATCTCCACCTCTCTAGGGTCTCCTCAACCTGTTCCTGATGCTTGCTACAGATGGCAATGTCATCCGCAAACATCATAGTCCACGGGACCTCTGTCTCATCTCATCTGTTAACCTGTCCATCACCAGTGCAAATAAGAAAGGGCTCAGAGCTGATCCTTGATGTAATCCCACCTCCCCCTTAAACGCATCTGTCACTCCCACTGCAGACCTCACTGCTGTCACACTACCCTTGTACATATCCTGTACCACTCTTACATACTTCTCTGCCACTCCCGACTTCCTCATACAATACCACAACTCCTTTCTAGGCACCCTATCATATGCTTTCTACAAGTCCACAAAGATACAACGCAACACCTTCTGACCTTCTCTATATTTCTCCATCAACACTCTCAGAGCAAACATCCCATCTGTAGTGCTCTTTCCTGGCATGAAACCATACTGCTGATTACTAATCATCACCTCCCTTCTTATCCTAGCTTCCACTACTCTTTCCCATAACTTCACGCTGTGACTGATCAGTTTTATCCCTCTGTAGTTACTACAGCTCTGCACATCACTCTTATTCTAAAAAATAGGACCCATTTTCAATAGAGGCCTTGGGAGAAAAGCTTCACATGAACACAATGCAATACCAGAAAAAATTACATACACAGACACAATGACAGACAACCTGCAATTAATGAACACCTGCAGAAGCTAGAGTAGCTAGTAGCTGTAGCATAGTTTAGATACACGTTTGCTGCATCTGGGTCTGTTTGCACTGGCTGTTTGTTCTGAGCATGTTTTCCAGGCCATCTTGGATTGGAAGGAGCCTTTCAGCACTCTAGTTAGAGAATTGTGTTGATTGGAACCTGTCTAGTGAAGGGTGGTCAGTCCAGTGCTTTGAATAAACATCCTCATTTGCTCTTTTGAATATTTTTAAAGTTTTTTTCAATTTTTAGCTTCTGGTATTTAAACCCTGCATTTGAGTAGGTTTCTACTTATTTGTACTGAGCTGAACTAAGGTGGGCTACCAACCACAACTCTGACGTGAGATACTAGACTACTAGAGGCTTCTGAGCTTCCAAAAAAAAAAAAAACATATGTTGCCTGTTTTTTGGTTATTTATACTATTTTCTACAGTTTTTATTACTTGCTGCCTACTTTAATACTGTATTTACTGTGCACTTATCTACACTGTTGTATTGCAATTATCTGCCTTACTGTACCTGTTAAATTGAATTTGATTGTTGTTTTCACTGTTTACTAAGCTCTTTTTGCTAATTTCACTGTTTGTTAAGTACTTGCTGGTGTTTTTCACTGTTGTGAAGCAATCTTTTCTGCTTGTTCTGGTTTTCTCGTCAATCAGTGTTATAATAACTGATTTGTTAGCTATTTAAAACAGTCTTTAGAGTCTCCTTGCTTATTTTCTGCTGTTTTAAACTTTTTTATTGTCTCAAAGCTATTTTTATCATGTGTTAAACATTTTCTAGTGGTTCTTGTTGAACTTAGAGTAACTAGAAACTGTAGCATAGTCCAGATACAGGTTTGCTGCATCTGGGTCTGTTTGTAGTGGTTGTTTGTTCTGAGCACATTTTCCAGGCCAACTTGGATTGGAAGGGGTCTTTCTGCACTCTAGTGAGACAATTATGTTGATTGGAACCCGTCTGGTGAAGGGTGGTTGGTCTAGGGTTTGGAATAAGCATCCTCATTCTTCCTTTTGAACCTTTTTAGTTTTTTTTTTTTTTCAATTTTTTAGCTTCTGTAATTAGGAACTGCATTTCAGCAGATTTCTGCTTGTTTGCACAAAACACAACCTCACAATTGTGCACCATAGGCAGACAGATTAATTCAACATTTTGTTTCCCTTAGTTACAGCTGTAGCACATTATTGCAGCTGTCATCCTTAGCACTTTCCCACTCAAAGGAATACTGCTAGTGAGCTGAACCCTATTAAATTACCAAAAAAAAAAAAAAAAAAAAACCCAGGCAGAAATATCCATCCTTGATTGATCCTGAATAGCCCCCCCCCACCCGTGACAACAGACTTCAACCTAGCATTATGGACAGTTGGACCATCTTGTTTCTCCTGCCAATCTTGTTGACTTGGGTGTCTTTTGGCAGCGTAGCAATTGCCTCATTTACCCCGACAACCCTCTACTAATAACTCACTCTAGTACAGAGTATGAGAGCTGTATCTACACCAAGAATCTTGAATCTATGCTCTCTCACACTCAAAACAATAACATAGAAGAGGTTGTCAACCCACCCACCACTAAACATGCACATAGAACTACTACTCATACACAGAGTATGCATCCAACACAAAAATCAATATACATGGCAGTCCTTTCAAAAAAACTACTGAGACACCAGAGCTCTCCAAAACACAACAACACAGTTCCCACAGCACCCATGACACATAGCAACACCAGTGTCTCACCTAGCCCGTAAGGTGTAACACTCAGAAAACAAATTAAAAAACAAACTTTCTAGTCATTGGAGACTCAGTAGTAAGACACACAGATGTCCTACTCACCAGGTTGGAAAAGGAGAAAGTTACAGTCAGCTGCCCATCTGGTGCCAGGATTTATCAGGCCACATATGCACTTAGGTCTCTCAGCAACAAGTACCATTATAACTATCATAGTTCACATTGAAGTGAATGACTTGAGATGTGCCTCACTGGACTATATGAAAAGAGATATGATTAAGCTCTCTGAGTATATATCCCAGGCAGATATGTCCCTAGCCTTGAGCAGCATGCTATCCTCACTTAGAATGATGGGGACTACATTAGGTGATCGAATACCTAAAGGTCGACACCAAAACAGCGAATGCTGTAAACATCAAATGGCCACTTCCACAAATTCTTTCATAGGGAAATAATTTGCTTGGCCCTTATTGGGAATCTGCCCTTTTCTCCACTGTAGAGCAATCTTAGAGTTGGCAAATTTAGTTAGAGGAAAGAAATCGTGGAAGTGGCTATTTGATGTTTACAGCTTTTTCTGTTTTGGTGTCGAGATTTGGGTATTTGATTATCTAAAGCTTCGACTATATAATACAGAACCGAGTGATGCCGCAGTATATACAAAAAAATCATTGATTTCAATAATTGGCTTAGTTTTTGGTGTTATTCAAAGGGGCTCCAGTTCCTATCAGCCTGGGAAGCCATGATCGACAAACCTCGCTACTTTGCCAGAGACAGTTTGCAACTGGCACCTCTAGGCTTTCGGCTTCTGGCAAAGGCTCTTGCCTTCCCCATAGTGCCTTTTTTCAGGCAAAGTCTCAAAAACAAACTTACCGACATGAAATTTGCCAATCATGATAAAATAAGGGTCATGCTGCTAAACACCAGGAGCTTAAACCAAAAAATTGCACACCCTGGAAGCACCTATCACTGGAAGATGTAGATGTTTGTGCAAGGTTACAATGCCTTCTACACCTTCCGCACCTTCAAACCACAAAATGAACATGCAAGAACCAAAGGAGAAGGTGTTTCTATCTGTATTATAGATAGATTCACCTCCCGTCTAGTTAGACTGGAGAACTCAATGGAGTTACTCCAAGTTCAGATTACAGTGGATAAGACCCTATTTCAAGTCATAACCAGTTACAGATCTCCTGCCATGGGTCATGATGTGGTCATGAAGCCTATTTGACCAAAGTGGAGACAATCCAAATATTACCAAACACTCTGGTTATGGGGGATTTCAATTATCCCATCATCAACTGGGAAACCTACACTAGCCTGGACCTACTAGCACAAAAGTTCCTTGACTTTGTTCACTCAAATGCCCTGGAACAAATTGTTCATACCCCGAAAAGAGGAACAAACATACTAGATCTGGTCCTCACAAACATGTCAAATGGATGCACTACTGCAACTGTCAGAACCTCTTTAGTTAAATCTGACCACAAATCAGTCACCTTTGAGCTGACACTAACACCAGAACTCACAAAGGGTGAAATTAGACTAAAAAACTTCACCAATTCAAACTATACCCTCCTAGGTGAAAGCATAAATGCATTCCAAGCCCCACCCCCAGCTGGAAGTGGTAACTACACCAAAGTTTACACTAAAGTCTTGTACAATCACTTGCATAGGTATATAAACTTGGCTGTAGCAGAAAGAAGCAAAGCCAGAGCACCAAGTAAACACAAGCCAGCATGGTGGACATCCAACATCAACAAACTTTGCAATAAACTCAAAAAGTTGCTGTCCATGAAAACAAAGGTGAGACTCCAAAAATAGAAAAGCACTCTCCTTAGCTGCAACAGGCAAATAAGACAACTTGTCAAATTCTCTAAGGGCCTCTTTGAGAAAAACTTAGTTAGCACAGGGAAGGATAACCATAAGGCATTTTACAGCTACTTACAAAGCCTAACCAGTAGGACCCATGCATGTGCAGAACTAGCGACCAATAGTATCACACACACTGACCCCACAGAGATAGTTAACCTAGAAGTGGATAGGTTTGGCAAAAAATTCACCCTCCATCCTCTCTAAATCTATCACAAACCTTCCCTAACCCCCCCCCCCGACCCTACATATCTGAAGAACAGGTCATCAAAGCCTTGTCCAAGGCAAATAACACAGCCTCTGTGGGACCAGGCAGCATACCAGGCTGTTTTCTAAACAGTCTAAAATATGAACTAGCATCACCATTAAGTACCCTTTTCAATCATATTCTAACCACAGGGTTTGTTCCTGCAAAATGGGGAACAGCAACAGTTATTCCCCTCTACAAAGGTGGCCTAGCAACAGACCCAGGGAATTACAGACCCATAAGCCTGACCAGCCTCATTTGTAAGGCCATGGAACGTACCACTATGGGTCTCATAAATAAAGACATATACGACCTCCAAACTCTGGATCCTACCCAATCCAGTTTTGTCAAAGGCAGATCCTACCTGTTAAATCTCGTGGATGTTTTCAAAAATGTGCCCAGGGTGAGGGCAAATCTGTGGACACAGCAAACCACAACTTGGCAAAGACTTTCAACACAATCCCACACTCAGGCATTAGAGATAAACATAACAAACAATGTAAACCTCTTTGTTGTAATATGAATTGCTAACTGGCTTACAAACCAGACACACACTATCAAAGTGGGTGACTCCACATCATCCAGTAGACCTGTTACCAACAGGGTACCACAGAGATCAGTGCTGGGCCCCTTACTGTTTGGTATACACTTCTCAGAAGTTCAGGTCAAAGCTAAGGGGTTTGTAGCTGACCAAGTTTGCATATGACTACAAACTGGGTGCAATTATTGAATCCCCAAATGTTGTTAGTATACTCCAGGAAGATGTTACACAGACCAACGACTGGTGTCTTAGTCACGGTCTCAAACTGAATGCAGAGAAATGCATCATCATTCCTTTCAGCACAAACAATGTCTCCTCACACTATCAAATCAACAACAATACCCGAAGTACACATGAAATGGTAAGGGACTGGGTTCACAAGCTGACCGCCACCTTAGCTTCTACCACCATGTGTCTACTGTAGTAAAGAAGGCTTTCTACATAGAACATTTGATTAGTATAGCATTGCCTTAACAGCAAAAGAGGTATAACCACTCTATATTAGGCACTAATCTGGCCCATAATTGACCACAACTCCCCATTCAGAGTGTACTGTACAAAGCATCTGCAGCAACTGGGGAGACCTCAGAGGTTTCTAACAAAGAAGATCAAGCGACTCCAGCACATGCTGTACACAGACTGACTGAATTCCCTGTCACTTTACACTGTATCATATAGACTTCTTAGAGAAGACTTACGCCTAGCTTATAGAGCAATCTCAGGCCGAAGCCTAATGAACTTGCTGCACATCCTTAAATCAAACAGGATATGGGCATCCGTTCCAGGGACCTAGATATGACCTAAACTTAAATAGGACATGCTGGAGGGACAGATTTATCTCCCAACGACTGCTGCATCTTTGGAATAGGCCACCTATTCCTGTGAAATAGAGCACCCATACGACACTGTTCAAAAGTAACCTGGGCGAGTGGATAGGGACCATCAATTCTTGCCAGGAATAGAACCCACAACCCTCTTGGACATAGGCCATCATTACCAAATTCAGTCTTGGGTATTTAACATTTCTATGGCATTACATTGGGATGAAACGGCTAAGCTTGAAATGACGTTCTGGTCAACAGCCTAGTAATCTCCTATGATCCTATGAATAAACAGAGAATTATAAAGTGTTACAGTTACATAATAGAACAACAAATGAATATTGGTGGTTACAATGAAACATAAATGGCATGTTATATTGTCCATTCTAAATATCTCATCAGCTGTGATCACTTGCAGATTGATTTAAAGTATTTTTGAAGTGAAAATATATAGAGTTGATATTATAGTAAAGGTTTAGGTGACATGCAGTCATCTTATGTAGATTAACAGACAGCATTTGAGATTAGTAGGTAGATATTAAAGGAATGTAGTGAAAATGAATCAGTAGTAGTTGGTTGTAGGGAAGATGAGACTTTAAGGTGTTTAATTTTAGACAGCCAGAAGTAAGGAAGAACCAGATCCAGGCTAAATGAAGCCATGATTCATCAAGTACTTTAATAATATAGTGTTAAAGACTGATCACAGTGTTAATGGTAGAGACTTCCTGGTCAAACATGTCAACCTCTAAGTTCAAGAAATCTGAGCAGTCCAAAAATAATGTGTGTGTGTGTGTGTGTGTGTGTGGGGGGGGGGGGGGGGGTCCCAAAATCAGGGACATGTTTTAAATATTGGTCTTATAAACTTATAAAGTTGTTAGAATAATAGGTTTTGCATTAGTATGCATTTTATGAATGATGTTAAGTCGGAAACTCAAAAGTATATTATTTAGTGACTTCAATCTTCAATGATTTGCCACAAAAATATAAATTTATGAGGTACAGACCAAAACACGAGGCAAAAATCTGGACAGTTGACAGTTATTTTCCAGTTTTTTTCAACAACTGAAGAGAAGTGTGAGTCTTTGTAATGGCTAAGAGCCAGTATTGGCATTGTTAGAATCTGACTGGACAAACAAACTATAAGGCTAGTGGGATACCAGAAGACTGACAAGTAAATATTAAAGGAACATACTGACAGTGAATCCATAGTAGTTTCTTATAGAGAGCATGAAACCTTAAGGTATTCTTTTTATAGAGGATTGGAAGAATATAGTGTTAGAATGGCTCAAAGTGAGAGTTCCAGTCTAGGAAGAGTGTAATTCTGTAAGATGATTAAGAATCACTGTTGGCTTGGTTAGAAATTGACTAGGGAAACAAAGTATATAGTTAGTAGAATACCAAAAGATTAGCGAACTAATGATGGACATGTTTTGAGAAAATTTAGTGTGCAACATACAGATTAACAAAGGTAGGTTTGAAGTCAAACTCTAGCCAGTTACTGCTTCTGAGAGAAAGACAGTGATGTGTTTTGGCAGACTGACCAGACACAATTTTTGAGGTCCTATGACATGCTTTAAGCTTAGATTTGAGACAAAACACACATTTGCTAAAACAAAGGAAGAGCGTCCAAGTTTTGATGTTGGTGAAAATTGTTTTGTAGGTATTGACATTAGAGACTGTGGTTAAGGACTTTGAACTCTGAAGACTTATCATCATACTGTTTGTTGGATGGAGAATGACAGACTCTTGACATGTTACAAATATTATAAATAGAAGTAGCCTTAGTAAAGAGCTTTGAGACATCCCAAAACTGTCATACTGTGTAGGCAACAGCAACCTTTGGGCTGTTTTTAAATGACAGGCCCCTAATGCACATTTTTAGAGCAATGCATACATGCATGTGTTCTTTTACTCACCTTCCTAATTGTATTAAATGATATTCCTTGTATAATGCAGCACCATTTGTTAGAGACAATTTTCCAGTAAGAAATGAAACAAAATGTATGAACCAATAATGACAAAGCTGCCCATTACAGAACATTTCAACCATAAAAAGACACTCGAACTTCTGTCATTAAAATCCACCAATAACAGTCAATATGCACAATTCCTTCAGAAGTAAAAGTCATCTGAATAACTCCTCATTAAAGAGATCTGTAACTAATGAAGAGGTTGCTGGTGGCAAACAACTTTATATTTCACTGTGTATTTTCTACAAATTCAGTTCCTGCTGTCTTTGAAGAATAAAGTGCCTATGTTACATTCAAACATGGTAAGCTAGTAATATTGCACTAGGACTGGATGGCAAACCAACAACAGGTTCATAGTTAGCTATGCATCTCACCCAAAGGGGAACACATTCAGGATTACAGCACCCTCACCTCCACTTAAAGTATACCACACTATCAGCAATGCACCTACATGGTGTGGGAGTAGATCCCATAGCCTTCTGCACTAAAGGCAAGCATGCTTTCTATTGTGCTTCTAGCATGCTTTTAAATTTTATCACACAAACAGTGTCAGACATTTGTTAAACAAACAGTAGCACATTGAAAACAGATTTAGCATGAGCAGCGGTAAACTTCTTTTGTCTTGAAGCTCGCAGTTCCTTGAAAAGCATTGGAACTCACAATTCCTTGAAAATGTACTGAAACTCACAATTCCTTAAAATGCACTGAAACTCATATCCTTTGAGCTGTCTGGTAGTTGGTGTAGAAGATTCAGGCTCTTGTCTCCCATAACCAAGGTTAAGGGTTTGAACCTGAGCAAATTAACTAACCTGCCAGCTCTAACTACAACATTTCACATGCACCCCTTACCTACTGAAGGAACATGTCAGCTTTAAATTCTGTGGTCAGAAAAGGCAGCAGGAATATACGCCTTCTGCCTTGTCAGCAAGCACAATTAAATTCTGTATGCAGAAAGAAGAAGAAACATCAGGAATGAATATTTAAATGTGTGTATCAGTGCATGCAGGAATGTAAATCTGGACTGCATGCAAAGAATTATTAGGCATTCTTCAAGAAGGATGACGTAATTTTTTTAAAATTGAAAATGAAATGTTGTGGCAGCACCCCCCCCCCCGCCAGTGGACCTCTCCCCAGCCAGTGGGACCTAAGCAACTGTCCAACTGACCAAGTGCTGACTTGGGTCAGAATGAATACTACTTCAGGTTCTCTGAAAGAGGCTGAACGAGGCCACTGGCCTAGTGGAACTAACCTGTTCAACAAAGTGTAAATCAATAAAAACATTTCCAAGAATCATGGGCAATGCTTTCTTTTATATATTTGTTTATTAGTATGGATACTGGGAGTGCAGTAGTATCAACACAGTTTTTTATGATATAAAATGTCTGATGAAAAGAAAATGTTTTTACGCTTTTTCAGAGGTTTAGAAATGTATGGTTTGCACTTGATAGAGAATGAGGTTGCTGGTACTGGAGATGGTGAGAATGGGGCTGCCTGACTGACCTGAGGAAGATGGTGGGAATGGGGCTGCCGGACTGACCTGTGGGAGATGGTGGGAATGAGGATGACTGACTGACCTGGGGGAGATGATGGGAAATGGGCTTCCTGACTGACCTGGGGGAGATGGTAGGAATGGGGCTGCCTGACTGAACTGTGGGAGATGATGGGAATGGGGCTGACTGTCTGCCCTGGGGGAAATGGGGATGACTGACTAACCTTTAGGAGATGGTGGGAATGGGGATGTCTGAATGACCTGGGGGAGATGGTGGGCATGGGGCTGACTGTCTGCCCTGGGGAGCTGGTAGGAATGGGGCTAACCGACTGACCTGAGGAGATGGTGGAAATGGGGATGACTGACTGATCTGGGGGGAGATGGTGGGAATGGGGCTGAATGACTGACCTGGGGTTCTGCTGGATGACACACTACTATAAAGTAATTGCATTTTATTGTCAGTAACAGTGTTATACTACTCTCAAAACTGTTTTCCGTGAGATGAAATCTAGGAGTTATACTCATGATTTTTAAGTGCAGCTTCTGGTCTTTACTGTGATTTTTGTTATAATTCTCTACTTTATATATAGGCAAAATTAAAATAGATTCTAGATATAGAACAGTTAATCAGTCAATAAACAAAATTTTCAATATCAAAGGTGTGACGCCCCACCACTGAATCAATAATCAAAGTGCCTCAGTCCTCACCACTAGCACCAGTGAGGGATGTACATTGGGAGGACGACAGGCACACATACAGTATTTCCAGATGCAGCTCTCTGCATCAAGTGGAATTTATTTAAGAGCACACAGAGACGACAGTCTGGGGCTGGTTTCTCCCTCTTTCTCCAGATTCCTAATAAGACTCCCCATTGGCACAGTGATGGAGTTGAGATCTCAGCTGAGTGGCCAAGCCGAGACCTCCAGCACTCTTTCTCTCTAACCAGCACTTCATGTCCCTGCCCAAGTAGCTGACACACACACCCTTTGAGGTTTGATTTACACACATGCACACACACACACACACACACACACACACACACACACACACACACACACACACACACACACACACACACCTGGGAAAAGCTATGCCCCCCTTATGCCCAGACTATAAGGTAGTTATCACTGCCACCAGTCACCTCTTATCAGCTACTTTATGGCCCTTAACAAAGGGTGTCCAATCTTACTGTGTAATGCTGCATTCAATACAAATGGTAATTTGATCAAGAGCAAGGCTATTAGGAGTGGCCTATACAGTGTCACCAAATAAATAAGTACTCGCAGAACTTAAATAGCTCTAGACAGATCAGCCACAATTAAATGTTTAACTATATATTTACTAATAAATATTAAAAGAACAAGAAAATACTCAGTATATATTTCCAGTGACAGCAGAGTTCAAAATCACAGGAAATATTTAAAACAACATTTCTGGACAGTTTGAAATAAATAAAGAAAAAACATCTACACTAAGCTTTGCTATATTCCTGACTATATCTAAGAGAATTATACTGTTTTCTTGTAACTTACTTCATCAGAGCAAGGCAGATATGTGGTGAATTGGTCTTGTCAGGTCCAATACAAAATACAGAATGCTCTATCTGTCTCTCAGAGACTTCTTAAATTAATATCTTAAATATTACTGCTGGGATAGCTTGCAGAATGACATCATTTCTTGTCATATGACTCTATCCTAGGTAAATCCCCCACTGCTGAAAGCTAACAGTAGTTAGCATCCACCTGTGAAAATACATAGACAAGGGCTTTTCCTCAGATCTTTTTCAAATGGTGGAAGTCCTAAAACAATTTACATTCCTCCACTTTTAAAGACAATACAGAAAACATATCTAGTACAGGCATGTCTCCTGCTGCACTGAAACTGAAAGATAACATATTTTTATTTCATGGCCATAAAGTAATTTAATTTCAGCTATTTTTCTGTAGTTAAACTTCTGTTTTACAGCTTCTACTGTTAAAATATATACATCTAAACAGGTACAATAGTGCAGGTACATTTCTGTTCCATTTCAGTAGGGTATGTTGTGGTTACATTTTAAGCACTTTGCAAAAACCTTTTCAAAACACACTTCTGTACCAGCAGTTTGATATTCACCTGACATACAGTTCAAATACATTTGTAACAGAAGTATCTTTATATGAATCATATCGATATTCACAAATAGCATATAATTATTTACAAAATTCCAGATAGCTGGGCAGGCAATACATCCTTTTCACGACAAGAGGCAGTGAATATCAAAGTACAGACTGTGGTGAATAGGTGGTCTGGCCAAAAATGCCAAATTCAGAGTTTACTGTTATTGTTTTTAGGAAAAGTAGAAAATCTGTGTTATTTATGTTGTTATCATCATCTGAGTCTGTATTCAGGATATGATGTCATATATTTAATACAGCCCCATGCATGGACACTTATATATGACTAGCATGTCTGGAAACTCGGTCAGTAGTGCAACAAATTAAGGCTATGAGCTGTAATGAGCTATTTCTTGGAGTGCAGTGGTTGTTTCCTTTAGTTTCTGTTTATGTAATGCTACAATGTAAGTAAGTCACTTAACTTGGCAGTGGTAAGATAAAAAAAGTCAGGGAGATGGGTGCTCTACCACAGATAATGGATACAAATGAATCCACATAAACTTAAGATGTTTCAGAGTGTTTGCAGTTTAATGATGCTTTGTTTGTCATGTCATTGTATTGCAAAGCCATGCAGAGTAAAAGTCCAAACATGTAAAAGAAAGAAAGAAATAGAGGGGGAAATAGAGAGGGAATGCTTTTTAAATGTGAGGTGCTTAGCACCTATAAAAAGCGTGTATGCTTACCATCTTGCTCTTCTATTTATTCTTATGATATTCACTGTCACATTTCATCCTAACGCATGTATTAAAATCCATATATACTTGGCATGCCATTTTATAATATGCTGAAATTGGCTGTTGATTCATTTTTCTTTTGTCAGGATGTAGTGCAAGCATTCAATGCTGTTTTTGCAAATATATGCTTTAGATGAGTATAGAATTGTACACATTTGTGTATGTTTAGACACGCCATTTTATAACACGCTGAAATTGGCTGTTGATTGATTTTTCATTTGTCAGGAAGGATGAACTTTAGTGCAAGCTTTCAATGTCGTTTTTGCAAATATAGACTTTAGATGAGTATAGAATTGTACACATTTATGTATGTTTAGACAAAATTTTATTTAATTGATAAACTGTACATTTGGGCCTGGTTGTGACTGCAAGTGGTCTTAAGAGCAATTCACATAAATGGTTACTGAATAAAAATAATTAAATAAGCAATAAACAGAATCAAAAATCTTTCTATTGAAAAATAAATTCATGCGGGTTGATAATGGGGGACAATGATATGAAAGCTCTCTGTCCTTTAAATAAAATGAGCAGTGTGCCTGTTGTCTAATACAGAGTAAAATAGTATGTTTCTAACTGCTAATACTAACTTGAATATGCTTTCCTATGCCGTAATGTTTCTTTCTCTGAACAAAATTATATGTTGCATGATTAGTCCTGCATATTGCCCTGAACAGTCCTCATTTTCCTTACAATTGTTCATGCTATCTTCACCTTCTCAGAGAAGAGAAAGACATAGCAGCATCAATCAGCTCAACTCTGAACTTTAGATCACAGTGTGGTTCTGTGTGTCTAATTAGAAAAATGTGTAACAACAAAATGGAGGAGGGGGACTGTGCCTCAGAAAGGCAGTAAAATGCAATATTTTCATTAGACATGCTCACTGAGGGGAAATGATGGGCAGCTCTGCTCCTTGGTTTGACATTTTATCAGAAGATACCAATGTCTGCCACCAGTCTGCTAATGACTCTTTGCAGGACACAGACTATGCCCATATGCCATCAACAGATTGGCAGTGACAGGCAACAAAAACAGACTCCACTGTCAATGTTCTAATGCATGTCTGTTGCAAGTGCCGTAATAAGCATTTATAAAAAAGGGCGTTAAGCTGGCTGGCTGCTCACCACCAACTGCAAGCTCTTAAAAAAAGCCATCTAAAAATCAGTTTCTGAATAATTTTAATAGTGAAACAATCAATGGAAGTTAAGAATAAAATGATTGATTTTTCTGAGGAACTGTATCTGTGCAAGGTGCATATTCCATACCGAAAGGCAATTAAATTTATCCTTGCAGTAAATAAGCATCAGGCCATTATCATTATGTTTGACCAAAAAACAGGCTATGGTCGATCACATCAGCACTGAACATGAATCTATTAAATGTTGGATTTCTGCTAGCAGTAGCTCATATAATTCAAGCAACAATGAAATTTAATGACAATAATGGTTATATGTTGCAGAAGACATGCAGCCATTTCCCATACTAGAGAATGAATGTTCGTTAACAGTTAACAATGCTTGTTTAATATACAACACAACATATCAAGCCACAAACAGTTTGTATTAATGCTGTTTAAATTGCATCTCTTCAAAATATGGACTGTGCAATAAACCTAGTACTCACAGTAAATATTGCTGACAAGAGGATATTAGACATCTATTGAGACTACAAATAACATATGCCTCACCTCTCACTAGAAATTATGATATGCCACAGTAATCTTCAAAAAGTACTGTAAATGTATGAACACAGGAAGGATTACAAAAACATAAAACATTTTGATAGCATATGCGGTGATTACTGCACTGTATACAGTATTTTCAAAGAGGTTTTATATTAAAAAAACTGAAGAAGTTAGAACTCCTGGGACAATGACATTGGATTGGGCAAAATTAGAAGAAATGTCAGTGTTGTCGAGCATGGCTGAAAGCTACAAATACCTTTGGTGGTCATTTTTGACACTTTGCAGCATTACACTATATCTTCAGTGACATATAATCAAGAAATAGTTGAGCTGACTGGCAAGAAAGTTACTTGTTGGTACAGTAATGAAAGCATAACGCTAGTTCACTATAAAACTCAAAAAGTTTCATCAGCAGGAGTACTCTCATACAAAAGAATACTAGTCATTAATATACTGTGGACACAGGAAAGCAGACAGTATTGCCCTGAATATATTCCAGTGGGGATTTGTCTAGCATCTTACATTTATGTCAACTCTCCAAGGAATGAGGCCTGACAGAAGAAGTGTATGCTGTTCTAAAGCCAAGTCACACATCCCGTCATAAATTTATTGAACAAAGAACTCTGGAGAATGCTTAGACATCTTGAATGATAATGATATAAAAGCTGATGCGCCTGTTTAGCACTGAGAGACACAACGGCTTCAATATTACAAAACACTAACCACAGTAAACATAAATGTTTGTTACCTATCTCTACATGTCTATTTATGAAGCATTTTCAGCACTCAGAGTTCTAGATCTGACATCTGGCATATGTTACTCTATTATAAACATAAATCAATCCAACGTCTTTATGCTCTTAAGGCTTATTAATAAAAATGCAACAGTATTTCAGTTACATTTGCATTAAACAGTGCATAGGTTTTCTCTATAAATAACACTGGAGAAAATGAAACTGATTAATAGTATCAAACGACAATTGATTAAATATGCTACTTAATCAACGTTCAGGCAAAGTCATACGCCATCTGAGACCATAACAAAGACTGCTCAGAATTCTAAATAAAAGTAAATGATAGCGCCTTGTAACATTAATCATTTCTATAAATTATCCCCTGCAGTACCCTCTGACATCTTTTAACATACTTTTCTTGGCTGTACAGTTTCATAAGCTAGAAGTGTGTATTCAGGTACAGATTGTGGCCTTGCCGTTGTTCTTCTCTTTTCAATAGTGTAGAGGGACGACTAGAAGTGCCGAACAGATGCAGCTGGAGAGAAATGCTGTTTACAAAGCAATGCTATGAGTACAAAGCCTTATCAACAAGGATTCTGAAGGATGCTGGGGCTAGTACCTTTCCTCACATTCAAGGAATGCCAGTAATTCTTACTAAATGCAGGCAAAACCACTTCAAATCACAAATGAGAACACGCAAATAGTGGTTGTGGTACAACAAGGCATGATAAGCAGACGTACAGCAAAAATGCATCAGGAGAGCAAATAAACTGGTCGACACGACATACAAATCATTAGTGCAGCATGCAGGACTGACATTTTAAAAATAATAGAAGGGTTTCACATTTATGAGGATTATTTGTGCATGTTTTCACACTCATGCTAATTCTTTATGTTAAAACACAATGCTAGCTTTGTTAATGGTGGCCAGAATTTATAGACATTTAATGTATTGCACAGTGTAAATTAGTGTGGGAAGCAGCAATGCGCAAGCTGTGGACAATTCAGACACAAACAGCATGACTGTGCAAATGTCAGCAATAGTATAATATGCAGCACGGCCTAGTGAATGTACAATGACATGAAAATGAGGACTAATGCATGCAACCTATGAAACTATAACTGGTCGGCCTCTTCAGAAACATATAAGTGACATACATTGGCACGGAATCATAGTGTATGTGAGGGGAGTAATGTTTGGAGTTGCAGCAACTACAGCTCAGTAGTACATGTTAATAGCTGCCACTTGAGCCTTTGCCTGCAAGGTTGTGATTCGCCCTTACCCATGCCAATGAAGGAGATACAAACTGTGCTTAACATATCAAAAGCTGAGAGACCAGCAGGATGCTGATGATTGCCATGTGGACAAGGAGACTGCATGGGATGCTGTCAAACTATGTCATCCAAAAGCAGTACAGTCTTTGAAATCTGCAGTAAGATTTTTGTCATGTCCGTAAAAGTGCATGATGTGGAACTGTGCAATCATCTGGAGCAATCGGTTAACATTTTGGCAGAACCTTCTATACTTGTGGAGAGTCAGGTGAGGAAGACCCACCAACAGTAACACAAGTGAGACAGAGGCAGGTGCAACACATTGCAGCACTGGCAAAGAGGTGGTATTTGGCTCACAACAACGGGACATGACACGCGGACACAACACAGATGAAATTATGCATGAATTATCACTTCCAGGCTATGCAGGGCAATGGATAGACTACCCATGCTGTGTACCAGGCATAGCCATATCCAGACAGGTTAGGAGGTGGAAATGGCACAGTCATCATCAACAGCACAGGTGGATGGGAGAAATGCACTGATAGGTGACCATAACACTATAATATGTGACAGGGTCATGGGAACAGATGAGGGAATACAAAGTGAAAGTTGTCTGCAACACTCTGAGACTGGACAGGGTCATGGGACATGAACATGGTGACCATGTATGCTGGGATGTTGTGAGGGTTGTGCAAAATGGTACTGGTGGTTTATGTAATCCTGACAAGGGCCAGTCAGCAAAATTGCTATGCTAGTAAGGCTGCTTAGTACTACTGTTTCTGAATTGCCACTATAGCCAAATGTGCTACCCAGATTTGTTGTCAGCAGCTATACACATCATGATGACCACAAGACATGTGACCAGTATGCTCATGCATACAGCATGTATATGCAAGTAGTACCATGGTACGGCACGATGGAGCTACAACAGTAGCACCACATTGTGAGACGTGATCTACAAATGTGCATCCATTCACATGGGGTTTAAGCTTGCACCTCCAGCAAACTTGAACAAGTGGCTATGGTTACTCAGGCACTATGGAATGCAGGACAACAGCACTGTTTGCTAGTGAGAGCAAAATGTTTTTGTCCATTGTACTTGTAGTTCCAGGTGTACCTGCTATGGCATTATGAGGGGCCGCTGCAAAAGATGTGTCTGGCATGTGTTTGGCAGGATAGTAAATAATGTCTGTGGCTCCATCTGTTCTGTTAAAAAGCACTGGTATTGCTACAGTGACCTGAGGCAGTGCCACCTTGGCTGGCATTGAGAGTGGGAGTTAGAGATTAGGAGGAGATGGCCAGAGATGACTGCAAACATTTTATTCTCGGTAGTATTGTGTTTTGGTATCTTACCTAATTACATGTATACGTTGGAGTGCTTACTTTGTTTTACAGTGGTGCAGAAGAATGAATTGAACATAGCTAGATATTGCAAAAGGTGAAAGTGACTCTTTTGCAGTGGGGTGTGTGTATAATGTCTATGCCAGTTCACTGTACAACTGCAACTGTGTTGCTAACACAGTACAATTGCAGTTGTGTGCTAACGTGTGTATTATAATATTTCCCGTTGAGTCAACCTTCTGTGCGCCCAGTTGTGGCTGCAGAGGTAGAGGTGGTGAGGCTAGGCTCATTGTAGTGTGTGCTGGTTGAAGTCCCTGCTGCTAGGGTTACATGTTAGAAAGGGAACAGTAATTTATTTTCTTGGATTGACCTGAAAGGATCATAGATGCTTTCTGTGTCTGCTTCTATGGAATGGAGTGTTGAAGGCTCTTGTTTTGAGAGTGGTCTGCTTGAGTTGCCCTGGACTCTTAGAATCTGTTGGGGAGGCTAGTGATGACTCAAGTATAGCAGCATATAAATACCTGCTTCTGCAATGTGTATAGCCTTCTGGCAGGGCTCATGGAGTCCAGTGATTGGCAGGCCAAATCCATCTGGCCACCAGTGGAACAGCTTGCCACATAGGTGCATGATGTCTGATTATGTTGTCCTCTGTGCCGGCCTGGCATTACAACCATACCATGACCCTATCATATTCCCATTCTGCTCTCTTCTCTCCCATATGTGCCAACCCCATCCATTATTCATTTTCCATCCCTATCACCATTTGCCCATCCCTCTAAAAGTATGCATCCATGTAGTGTCTTCCATGACTTTTGTGTGTCTACTGCTTCTATCTGTCTGAGTCTGACTTTCATGTTTGTCTGTCTGTTCCTGCTGTCTTCCCTTCTCCGTCTATCCCATCAATAATTTTGCCTCATTACCTTCTCCACATTCCCTTCTTTCATTACATGAAAAAATGGTCTCCTTTCTCAGCAACAAAATTACCCTTCCTTTCCCTCCCCCTTTCACACGTTATGGTTAGCATTATGTATTTCCCTCTGCTTGTTGGTTTCTCCTTTGTTATTTTTGTGTACCCCATTTTGTCTCCATGTATATGATGAACAGGGTTGCACCATGATGTACACTTCCACAGTGGTATACATAACCACCATCTTCTTGTGCTGCAGTGAGCATGAGAAGCATCTGTGTGGTGATACTCGTGCATACATTTGAACACACGTTGACTGGACCTACTTTCCTTGTGATGTAAATCACCTCAGTCATGTACCTTACTGTAGTGATGCTGCATTTGTCAAGCAGCCAAGCACTGCTTCTCCTGTAAGCACTAGGCTTCTCTTTATTTTTGCAGTCCATTGGTCCCACTGCTTGAGCTATTCACTGTCTACTCTATGGCTGATTAGTTATATGGCTTACTACACAGTGATTCCCATTCCTTATCGGTTATCACCAGTACATTATTTTTTTTTAATGTAACATAGTCAATATATTCTTGAAGGCAGCAGGCACTACTTTTGTAGATGAAGCACTGAAATGCAAAGTTTTTGCCAGCAGCAACCTCAGTATTAGTAATAGTCCTCTTTACTGTGGAATTATTTGGATTACTTTTACTTCTGCAGAGCTTGTGCATATTGACTGATATTGGGAGATTATAATGGCAGCAGTTTGACTGGCCTTGAATCGTTGAAATGTTCTGAAATTGGTAGTTTTGTCATTATTGGTTCATATATTTTGTTTCACTGCTTACTGGAAAATGTTCAAAACAACATTTAAAATACAAACTAACAAGTGTTGCTGTATTAAACAAGGAATATAAATTAATGCAATTAGGAAGCTGAATCAAAGAACATATTCTTATCATATATATTTATGCATAGTCTTAAAACTGTGTGTAGGGGGCCCATGGTTTGAAAACAGCCCAAATGTACATTTAATCTGCCACTGACCAGATGCATTTTCAGTTAGTGTGTATTTCACTGCAGTTTCAAGGAATGTGACATTCAAGGGCAGAGACATTAAATGTTGCTCATGCTATGTCTGTTTTCTTTGTGAAACTGTATTTTTTTTAGCAATTGGCTAGGTTTTTGTGCTATAAAATTTGAAATAAAAGCTTAAATTAAATCCAAATATATGTAATCATTGTAGAAGTAAAGAAGAAGAAAACAGTATGTACAGTGACAGATGTGAACAGTGTTTATGGTAATTGGAATGAGATAGCGAAGTAATGAGACACTGAATGACTGCAGGGTGGTGGTGGGGGGTGGAGGGTGTGACATCTGGACAATACCCCACTGGACTTCTAACAATAATGTCATGTCCCCTACTGTCCTGGGCTTCAATCCTTACTACTAACTCTAATGTGAGACTGTCACTTAAACAGGAATAAACTTTCACAGTTTCCCCTAAGCGCACAACAGGAACATGCTCTATAATCTGGGATTGGTGTGCATACTTCTGTCCACCCCCAAAAGTAACTCCTTATTACACACTTCAGAGCAATGTGTCACAGTTTAAGACCTCTGATACACTCACATTTAAATAAATTAAATCTCACACATCCAAACACTTCTGGGAAAGCCTGACACAGATTTCTAGCTGTGCCCCTTCCCAAAAATAATACGGTAACATGCTGCCACCAGTCAGAGAGCCTACCTGTCCATTTAAAGGAATGCCCAGTTATGAAAATTAGATATTAAAACAAATGACAGCAAATGACCTAAAGTACCCAGGCTTTCAGAGTGGCCTGTGAAGTTATCAAAGCAGTTATAAGCACTCTCAAATCACTAAAAAAAACACTGATTGACCAGCCACAATAAGTTAATAAAAATATTTAATAATGAGCAAAATTATTAAAAATATAAAACAGTAATTTCCAATAAACAAACAAAACTCAATCACCATTAGCCTGACGAGTCTGATATGCAAAGCTATGGAACACATCATCATGGAACTAATAAACAAGGATATAGGGAATCTCCAAACTCTGGATCCTACACAGTTTGGATTTGTGAAGGGTTGATCATGCCTGCTCAACTTGGTCAACTTCTTTGAGTCAGTCGCCAGACCTGTGGATGAAGGCGAAGTGGTTCATACAGCCTACCCTGATCTGGCCAAGGCTTTTGATACCATTTCCCACTCAGGAATCATATAAAAACTCACTAAGCTAGGCATCAACCCCTATATCACTAGGTGAGTTGCAAACTGGCACAGGTAGAATCCACAGTGTGAAAGTTGCTGACTCCAAGTCAGACTGCCTACCAGTCATGAGTGGAGTCCCACAGGGTTTGGTCCTGGGTCCTCTACTGTTTGGTAGCTACTTCTCGGAAGTCCAGGACAACACGAAGGGACTCTGGCTGACAAAGTTCACAGACGATTGCAAGTTGGGAGCTATTATTAACTCCCCAAGTGATGTTGACATCCTACAGAAAGGCCTCACTGAGACCAATGACTGGTATCAGAACCATGGCCTTAAGCTCAATGCCAAAAAATGTGTCATCATCCCCTTTGGGAAAAACCCAGTTCCCATGAATTACCACATCAATGGTAGTCCACTGAATACAGAAGGTGTTATAAGAGATCTGGAAACACAGGTTGACAGCAACCTCTCTTTTGACCACCACATTGTCACTGTGGTCAGAAAGTCCTTCTATGTGGCACATCTCATTACTAAGGGTTTTGCATCTAGGAAGAAAGAGGTCATTGTCTCCCTCTACTCTTCCCTCATTAGGCCAATCATTGAGTACAATTCCCCATTTGGCATGTACCGCACTAGACACCTGCAACAACTGGAGAGGCCACAAAAGTACCTCACAAAGAGGATCCTAGGCCTTAAACACTTGTCCTGTATGGCCAGACTCAAAGAAACTCCAACTATTCTCTGTCTCACATCTCCTACTTAGAGGCAATCTCTGCTTGACTTACAAAGCCATGTCTGACCCAGCTCTGTTAGAAATGCTACATCTAAAGAAATCCCAATCCCTCTGCACCACATGCTCCAGAGACCTCAACCTCATTACCACAATCAACAGAACATGCTGGAGGGACAGGTTCATAACCCAGAGACTTCCCATACATGTCAAGCAGAGCACTTCACTGGCCCTCTTCAAGATAAATCTTGATGAGTGGACGGAAAACAGAAAATACACCTCAGGGATCACTCAGTGGCTTTACTTGACAGAGACACTGGGAATTAAGGTAGGGTGGCACCATAGGTAATCCTATGGGTTAGGCTTGTAAAGGCTCCAGGGCCATTAGCCTAGTACACACCTATGAACCTATGAACCTATGAGCCAGAAAATGAAATCAATACTGTAGGATAGAAATCCAACATTTATGAAAACTCTGATTAGTTATAATTTCATATCTGACTAAAGAACACTGTCCCTGATCTAAAGTAAATTATTACAACTGAGCAAAATCAGGCTTTCTGTACAAACAGATTATAAATCAACATGTAAGAACTTATTTACAATATCATAGCTGGTCATGCTGGCATGTAATACAAAGTTTAATCTGAAATTATGTACAAAACCTTCAGCCAGACATGCCAGCACAGATGACAGTGTCTAATTTCTTCACAGAGGGTGGTGGTGTGGGCGATCCATTACCCTTCCTACAGCCCCATTTATTTAACATTTGTTGACTGGGAATGTCCGACTAGGTTCCACAAAGCCTGTTTTTAGTGGAGGCCTGAGGAAAAATGCTCCAGATGCATGTCTTTGGAATGTGGGAAGAAACCGGAGTACCCGGAGGAAACCCATGCGAACACAGGGTGAACATGCAAACTCCACACAGAAGGCACCCCAGCCGAGAATCGAACCAGAGAACCTCTTGCTGTGAGGCGACAATGTTAACCGCTGCACCACTGTGCCCATTTGACCATGATCCTGCTCTGCCACATTTACAACATGAGCTAAGCTAAAGAACAATGTTCTACATCCACAAATTGGTATGACACTAAATTTCATGCAGTAATGAGAGATAATAAAAATTTATAACAACACATATGAAGTAACCTCATGAAACATTATTTGCGTTTCTGCAAAGTTTCCCCACTTATAAGAGTACCATATATTTCCATCAGTTAATCAAATAAATTGCAATGTATTTCACACATGTGCACATGCACACACACACACACACACACACACACACACACACACACACACACACACACACACACACACACACACACACACACACACACACACACACACACACACACACATGCATGCACATACACACAATTATAAGATTTCTTATATGTATTTGTCAATTTTAGGGTATCGTTGAGTTACAAATCTTTGATCATGATCTATGAGCCAACGAAACCTGACTCAGCGAACTTCAGGAATGTGTTTCAACATGGGTCCTGGAAGTGGGGTGGGACAAGACCAGTTCTTATAACTCCCAAAGTAACAGATGGGCATCCAAAATAATGACCAAATCACACACACCCAGGAAAAGTACAGTTTTGTACCTACCATAAATGTAGATGTCCGATAGATATGCAACTGCAGTCATAACATATGGGTTGTCCTGCCTCAGGCAGCCCTCGGTCGGCCGGATTCCAAAGTCTGGGTCCGACGTCGGCTGATGTCGCATTTCTCTCCGACGTCAGAGTGGCTGGAGTACATAAGCATCAGCAGACGCCATTTTCTTCAGTGTTTCTTGCCCCAGATGCCAGGTGCCCTCCAAGGAAGGCTGAAATCAAATTGGAAGACAAAAACAGGATTCCAGACAAATAAATGAGCAATAAACAGATACACCATAACAGATATCCCCAGCTAAGAAAAACAGGGATAGGCGTGGACCCTAGGCATAGAGGGGTATGGAGGGAGGGAAAATCCGACTGCAGTTGCATATCTATCGGACATCTACTTTTATGGTAGGTACAAAACTGTACTATGTCCTTCAAGAATGCAACTGCAGTCATAACATATGGGTAGAATACCATAGCTTAGCTGGGGGAGGAGGAATGCTCTAGGAAAAAGATGGTGTGGCAATCAAACCCTGCAGGACTGCCGAAGCAAAGCCTGCTCTGGATCTGGAGTATAGAGGGAGATTATAGCGTTTGGAGAATGTATGCACGGAGCTCCATGTAGCAGCTTCTAGAATGTCCTTTGTAGGCACCCCTCTTAAGAATGCTGTAGAGGTGGCTGTAGCTCTGGTGGAATGTGGTCTGACATTGGCTGGAACAGTCTTTCCATGAAAGGAATAACAGAATGTGATGCAATGTCCAATTCATTTTGAAATAGTCTGTTTTGAAATTGCTTTTCCTTGGACTGCAGGGGCGTAAGCTACAAAAAGTTGGTCAGACTTTCTACTGGTCTTGGTTCTGTCCAGGTAGTATCGAAGTTGTCTGTGAATGTCCAAGGTATGTAACAGTCTTTCCCCCTTATTCTCGGGATTGGGGAAGAAAGCAGGCAGATGAATAGCTTGATTTAAAGAAACTCTAGATACCACCTTTGGCATGAAAGTAGGGTTGGTCCTTAATGAAACCCTGTCTTTGTGGAAAATTATGAATGGTGGTATTGCCATTAGGGCCTGTACTGCCGAAACCCTTCTTGCTGAGGTAATTGCCAACAGGAAAGCTGTCTTCCATGAGAGAAATTGCAAGTCAACTGTAGCTGCTGGCTCAAATGGAGGTAGAGTCAGTTTTTCTAAGACAAAATTGAGGTCCCAGGCTGGCACTGGGGCCTTTCTTGGTGGCTTAATGTTCTTGATTCCCCTGAGGAATTGCCTTAGCAAAGGATGTGAAAAGACAGGTGGATCAGTGTTATATCTAGCTGAAATAGCTGATGCATGTATCTTTATGGAAGAATATGAGAGACCATTCTTTAGCATATCTGCCAAATATTCCAGGATGAGTGGGATGTTCAATAATGATGCATCATGTCCCTTGCTGGTATTCCAAATGCTGAATCTCTTCCATTTTGCTAAGTAAACCTTTCTGGTGGATGGTCTGCGAGCCTCTGTTAGTATCCGCTGAACTTCCTTGGAGAGAGATAGGTTGAGGTTATTCATGGGATCTCCCAGACTGTTAGCTGCAGTGTCTGAAGGTTTGGATGCACTGTTTTGAAGTTGTGTTGAGTCAAAAGTAGAGGCCATTGGGGAAGGGCCCACTTCTTGGTGTGACATATGCTCCGTAGTAGTGGATACCAGTGTTGTCTTGGCCAGTCCGGAGCTATTAGGATCCCCTTGGGTCTCTCTGCTTTGATCTTTAGTAATACTGAGGTCATCAATGGCAGAGGTGGGAATGCATAGATTTTTAGGAGGTTCCAGTTGAATGAGAGAGCATCTATTTTCCAAGCTTGTGGATGGTATGTCCTTGAGCAGAATTTTTGTAGATGATGGTTGAGGTGAGAGGCAAATAGGTCTACTTCTGGCCTGCCCCATGTCGAAGTGAGCTGTGTGAAGATCTTCGGATGTAACCTCCACTCGTGTGGATCTGTGAAATTCCTGCTTAGGCTGTCCGCCAGCACATTGTCTTTGCCTGGAACAAACTGGGATTGTAACTGAATGTTTAGGCTCAGTGATTTTTCCCAAAGATGCATTGTCAGTCTGCAAAGTGGGTAAGAATGGGTGCCCCCTTGCTTGTTTATATACCACGTCACAGTGGTGTTGTCTGTCCGTATCAGTAAATGGCCTTGCTGAAGTTGGTGTTGAAAGGCCTCGATGGCATGCATTACTGCCAGCATTTCCTTTTGGTTTATGTGCAGATGTGTTTCCTTTGGAGACTATTGTCCTTGTATACACCTGCCTTCCATGTGCACCCCCCATCCAAGGTCTGAGGCATCTGTGGTCATGGTCTGTGTTATCTGTGTTTTTTTGAATGACATACCTGTGTTTGCCTGGCTTACCGAGGCCCACCATAGGAATTCCTTTTGTAGGCATGGAATGAGCGGTATGGTTGTCTCTAAGTTGTTGCTGTGTTGAGACCATAGGCTTTTTAGGTACCATTTAAGCTTTCTCATGTGTAGTCTTGCTAATGGAACCAGGAGAATGCAGGATGCCATGTAACCCAGGGCCTGTAGGAATCTCCTTGCAGTCATCTGGGTAAGTTTTGCCAAACCTTCGAAATAATGAGTTAACTTCTCTTGCTTGTCTTCTGTTAGGTAAGCCATTTGAGAGGCTGTGTCTAATTTGGCTCCTAAGAAGATTATTTGCTGGGATGGCTGAAGTCTTGACTTTTGGAAGTTGACTGTGTATCCCAGAGCTTGAAGTAATCGTATGACATAGTCCAAGTTTTTTGTCAACATCAATTTGTCGTCCACTTGTATGAGGCAGTCATCCAGGTACGGGTAAATTTGGATCCCCTGGAGCCTGCAATGAGCAATTACTGAAGCCAGGCATTTTGTGAATACTCTGAGTGCAGTAGATAACCAAATGGCAATGCTGAGAATTGATAATGCTCTGGCCCTGCAAGAAATCTGAGGTATCTTCTGCAGCTGTGTCTGATAGGGACATGCAGGTATGCCTCCTTGAGGTCCAGAGTAATCAGCCAAGACCCCTTGCCCAGCATGGGAAGGAGTTGCTGTAGAGTCAGCATTTTGAACTTTGGTACTATGAGAAAGGTGTTTAATGTGGACAAATCCAGTATTGGTCTCCATTGAGATTCTTTTCTTGGAACAAGGAACAGTCTTGAGTAAAACCCCTGGCCTTGTTTTTGTTGTGGAACTCTTTCTATTGCTTTCATCCGAGTCAGCAGAGAGATTTGCTTGATAGCCTCTGCCCTCTGGTTTTGTGGTAGGTTTGGCATGCCTTGTTTTCTTGGTAAGGTATGAAAATGGAACCTGTAACCTCGGTCTATAATGTCCAAAATCCATTTGTCCTTTGTCAGTCTGTGCCAACTGTCTGCAAACAGAGATAATTTCCCGCCCAAGGGAGCTTCTATTTGTTCCCTGGTAGGCAGAAGTAGAGGAAAGTCATTGAGATTGTGGCTGTGGGGCAGGTGAAACCCCTGTGTCACTTCTTTGGTTTGCTTGCTGCCATTGTCGTCCCCTGTAAGGACCTCTGTATTGTCCTCTTCCTCGGCCACGTCTGTTTTTACCCCTTTGAAATTTTTCAGGATTAGGAAAGGACCAGTTTTTTGAAGGCCAATTCCTACTGAATCTGGGGGGTTGAACCTGGAGGAAATCTTTCACCATCTGAACTGATTTTGCTTTTTCCTCGATGGACTTTAACACATCCTTAGCATTAGCACCAAAAAGCTTGTTCTTTTCCAAAGGTGCATCCAGAAGTTTTGCCTTTACATGATCTGGTAGAGGTTGATCTTTAACCATGCATGTCTACGAATGACTGCCCCTGTCATAGCTGCCCTACATGAAGCTTCCAGTGCATCATATCCACACTGCAGGAAGTGATTGCTTACTTGCTGAGAGTTATGTACAGCTTCCTGCAAAGACTTCCTGTCTAAGGGATCAGGAGAGGCCAATGTTTTCTGTAAATCTTCTAACAGGAAATCCTGATATTGTAACATATGAAAAAGGCAATTCAAAGCTCTCATAGATAAAGTAGTGGAGGTGTAAACCTTTTTACCCCATCTCTCTAATGACCTAGCTTCCCTGTTGGAGGGCAAAGGATTTTTAGAGGTGGAAGCTGAAACACCTTTAGGTCCCTGAGAAATAGTTTCCAAATCAGCAGTCTGGGCCCTGAATAAATGGGAGTGTGTTTCTGGGACCCTGTAATACCTGTCTGGCTTGGCTGGGGCAGGAGGAAGTGAGTCAGGGGTAACACTAGAGTCAGAATATAAATCATCCAAAACATCAAGCACAGGAGGGATAGCTAAGGGCCTGTGCTGGGGCTTTTTAAGGAAAGTTGAAGGCTTTCTGGAATCAGAATATTCCTGGCCTTGCCACTTGAAATGTTCCCTCATGGTATGCAGAACTTCCCCAAAAGAAATATCCTCAGGAGGGGAGGCCGAGGGGATGGAATCCTCTGCATCCGAGTCCTCATAGGTCTGGAAGAGCTCTTCCTGGCCATCAGAATGGACAGAGTCCTCAGAATCTTCATCTGAAGGAATAGGGTCAGAGGGTTCAACCCGGGGCCTTTTATCAGAAGGAGGCTGGGATCCTCTCTCAGGATGGGCCTGTGAACCTCTAATCATGGAAATTAAGTCAGCAGCCATAGTCATAATTTGTGTCTCTGGAGTAGGCTGAGGCAAGGCTTTAGCAGAAAGATGCTTGGTCTTGCTGGCTGCCTTAGCCCTAGTGTAGGCCTTAATAGACATGGCCATAGGAGGCCTGGCAGCTCCACGTGCAGGAGTGACCTTATCTACAGCAATGGTCTTGGGCATTTCCTCGGTTTCGGTATCCGGAGGAAAATCAGTAACTGGCGTCGGAGTGATATCCGGAATCGGAGTCGTCGGTAATGCGGTGTCTTCGGTTCGGAGCGGTGGAATAACCGTCTCAGGAGGAACCGAAGCACTCACGGTACGTTTTGGCGTGGAGTCGGTGGTAGACGCGGGTCGAGGATGTTGGTCCCGGTCTTTTCGTTTCTTGGGAGTTTGTGATGTCGGAAGCTCCGACGGCATTGTATAGGCAAATTTTTCGCCGAAAAAATCTTCAGCGAACTCCACCCAGCGCCTGAGAGTGCGCTTGTTGAAGCGAGCACAGGCTACACAGGCCGAGACGTCGTGGTCTGGGCCAAGGCAAGGTAGACAGTAAGAGTGGAAATCCTTATGAGGTATTTGTTTACCACAAGAAAGACAATTGTTAACTTTTTCAGTAATTTCTGACATCGGCTGAGGCAAGAAAAGGTCCCCAATGGGGTACTTAGCTTTTTTGATGACTTCGGAATCGAAGAATACAGGAGCTGACCGACCGGCACTTGCGAACTGCTTCTGCTTCGGGCACCGCGCGGCAAGAAAGACTGAAGAAAATGGCGTCGGCTGATGCTTATGTACTCCAGCCGCTCTGACGTCGGAGAGAAATGCGACATCAGCCGACGTCGGACCCAGACTTTGGAATCCGGCCGACCGAGGGCTGCCTGAGGCAGGACAACCCATATGTTATGATTGCAGTTGCATTCTTGAAGGACATCAAACCACATCCTTGTGCGTCTAGATATCTACAGGAGTTAATTAAGGAGCAGTGGAGTGTCTGTCTCAGCAGGGCATGAACAGCAATAGACTTGATCTTTCATGGATTTAGGAGTAGGTAACCCCCTTCATCCAGTTAAAGATGGTATTTAATCTTCCCTGAACAATGTAAGGAAGAAACCTGCTCCTCAGGGAAGGAGCGGTACAACTAAGTATCATCGCCATAATGACAATATATTCAAGGCATCCTTTGAATGACAACTGTGAGTGGGAGTACATCCCCAGTGGTCATGTTGGGGCCCAGAATAGAACCCAGGGGAGGTTCACAATGAGAGGGTTTAGTGGGAGAGGTAATACAGGAGGTCACCTTTTGCAAGCATTTTCCAAGGTAAGATGTGAATCATGTAAGTACCACAGAAGTCAATCCAGAGATGACCGAAAGGCATTCTGACAGGATCACATTATCCATAGGGTTAAATGTAGCCAACAGATTAAAAAAGACCAGTATGAGTAACAACACTGATTAACAGAAATAGACAGGTCATTTGTTGCCACTCTACTGAGTGCAGTCTCTGTCCTGCATCATTCTTGCAATTAGAATAAAAAATAAATTGCAGTATCTGTAGGAGTACCGGCACTTTATTAACAAGACAATGACTTCAGTTAGCGCTTTCATCTCCCTTCGCTCTCAGAGACTTATTCAGACTAAAATTCATTGTCCATTACATACATTAAATACTCATTCTTGGGATACATCACACAACAACATCCAATCTAAGTTAAGAAGCCTAGTCACATGATAAAATAGGCTAAATTAAAGAAAAAGCCTAGTCACGTGATAAAATAGGCTAAATTAAAGAGAAATAAAACTTCTATAAAAATTCTAAAAAAGTCAGTGTTTTAACCCTTTCCTTTTTAAGTACATAACAAATTCCTCTCTATTATTGAGACCAGGGAAAAAACATGCATTTAATTTAACTTGCCAACAGTACTCTAGCCATCCCAGTTCTTCCTCTGTGTTAACTACTCAATGCTTCTAATACTAAACATTTAAAGTTAACTTTGCATTTACTTTCTTTATAGTGTTTACACACAGCATTCTTTTCATCTCCATTGGCAATAGCATACTTATGCTCATAAATTCTTCTGTTGAGCTCCCTGGTAGTTCTTCCCACATAAAAAGCATGACAGTCCATGCACATTAATAGATAAACTATATTTTTACTCTTACATGAAAAACTTCTTGGTATTCTGACTACATAGTTTCCCACTTCAATTTCACTAGAGGCAGTATACAAATAGTTGCACATGTTACAGCTGAAACACTTATTCATTCTTTTTTTACCTTCAACTTGTATTTTTCTATTTAGTTTACTCTGAAAAAATTTTTTATAATTTTTAGCTCTCTTTTGTACAAACCTGGGCCCTGTACCTATCTTTTTAATAATTTCATTATTAGCTTTGAAAATACCCCAATTTCTACTAATAATACTTTTTAGAGCTTTAGAATCAACACTATTTTGCACTGCTAGTGCTGTATGATGCGTATATTCTCTTCTTTTTGTACTATCACATTTAGATACTTTTCTTTCATCTACTTCTTTCTCTAACAACTTATTCTTATCCTTGTTAGGATACCCTCTACATTCCATTCTTTTACAGAACTTTTCCGCTTCTTGTACGAAAACATTATCATCTTTAGTGAGATTGCTTATCCTTTTTAACTGGCCCTTAACAATGTTAGAGTTTGTTTTCTTGGGATGGAGACTAGAATAATGTAAGTACATGTTGTTCTGAAAGTCTTTCTTATAAATCTTAGATATCAACCTATTGTCTTCCTTATAAATAGTAAGATCTAAATAGTTAATTCTATGCATGTCATAATTATGAGGAAATTTAAGATATGAACATACATTATTAATATATTTCAGGAAATCATTCAAGATATTAATAGGCCCTCTCCAAATTAAAAAGACTTCATCAATAAAGCGAACCATCTTTAATATATATTTATTATAGTCACTATTGATGATGTTAGCTGTCTCCCAACCTTGCAAAAATACATTGACATAACTGGGAGCTAAAGCTGCTCCCATAGCCACGCCGTTAATTTGAACATACAATTGTTCATATAACTCCAAATAGTTGTATCTTAATACCACATCAGTCATTTCCATAAGCAATCCTACCGTATCAGAAGAGAACATTCTAGATCTTAAATGTTCGATTCTGACTGTTTCTATACCGTCTATATTAGGAATCACAGTATAGAGGGAATTAATATCCAATGTAACTAACACATGAGTTTCATTCACAGCTACAGTCTCAATTTTACTCAGAAAGTCAAAGCTATCTCTTATATATATGTAGAGCTGGACATAAGTATTACAACTTGACTAAAAATGAGAAAGAATGTTTTGAGAAATTATATAAAAATGAAGAAGTACTGATATTCAAGGCTGATAAAGGGGGATCATTGGTAGTACTAGATAGGGGAGAATATGAGTATAAAATGAGTGAGTTGTTAAAAGACAAAAATTCTATAAAAAAGTGACATTTTCAGATGTAAAAAAGGGATATGCTCTTATAGAGTCTTGTACAGAAGAATGGTACTGCACTGGCAGAATAGATGAAAAACAAGCAAGAATCTAATACTAACCCAAAAGTAAGTAGGATCTCTGGTATACCAAAGATCCACAAAAACTTGGAAGACCCCCTGCTAAGGCCTATTGTAGCAAGTGCTAAAAGTAAAACTGAAGGGCTATCTGTTTTTGTGTACAAAATGTTACAAAATGTGGTACCTAAAAACATTACATATATAAGAGATAGCTTTGACTTTCTGAGCTTTAAAGTAAATGCAAAGTTAACTTTAAATGTTTGATATTAGAAGCATTGAGTAACACCAAGAATATTATTAACATAGAGGAAGAACTGGATTGGCTAGAGTACTGTTGTCAAGTTAAATTAAATGCATGTTTTTTTCCCTGGTCTCAATAATATAGAGGAATTTGTTATGTACTTAAAAATAAAATGGTTAAAACACTTTTTTTAGAATTTTTGTAGAAGTTTTACTTCTCTTTAGTTTAGCCTATTTTAGCATGTGACTAATCTTTTTCCTTAATTTAGCCTATTTTGTCATGTGACTAAGCTTCTTAACTTTGATTGGATGTTGTTGGGTGATGTATCCCAAGAATGGGTATTTAATATATGCAATGAACAATGAATTTTAGTCTGAAGAAGTCTCTGAGAGTGAAGGGAGATGAAAGCGCTAACTGAAGTCATTGTCTTGTTAATAAAGTGCAGGTAATCCTACAGATACTGCAATTTACTTTTTATTCTGTTTTCTGACAGTTATTTGCTTTTGCTGTGCTGATTTTTGCTAATTCTTGCAACTAGATTGTAGTTGGCCTAAAGCACCATGAGAAGTTGCATAAGCTTCAGATAACACTGCAACAAGTTCCTCAGTAACCTTACCTACACTAATAGAATATCAGAGGGTGGGTGATAATTCTTAAGGCAACTTGGTTCCATAGATCATTTCTAAAAAAAATGCAATACTTGCAGCTTATTTCAGATTAGAAATCTACCCATTCTTTGTGAGGACTAAGTACAGCTGATCTGGCTAGCATAGCAGCCAGCCTGGATGGGCAAGTATCCAGTGAGTGCATTCCTGAAATCAACTTCATCACCTCTGAAAAATTAACATTTTGAAACATATACCATTCAAGATCCTGAGGCAGTTGTGAACAGCTGGACATTACTAAGAAAATAAAAAAAGATGGATCCAGTCCTATTTGATTTAGGTAACTGCCTCATACACTGAGGTTCTAAATGCTTTTTTGTTGAAAGGACAGGTGGGAGTGCATTGCCTGTTTATGAATCAAAACAACTTTGCCAATCAATATGAGGCAAGGGAAATCCCCTGGACAGGAACTTTGCCTTTTTATGGGAGATTTCTGCCTGGTAAAAAGAACAACATTCATCAAACTTCAATTTGCCTACAGCAGCACTGCAGCCTTTGGCCTTCTTTTCTCCAGTTCCTGAGCTCACAGTCACATCATGGACCATGAAGACTCGTAGTGACAGGCCACACGTGGAAGGAAGCAATGTAATTAAGGGTTTTTGTGGAAATGTAACTATATCTCATTCCAGATGCATTTGGATCACCTACATCATTGGATCGCCTACATCATAGCCTTCTAGGAGGTAGGAAGGTTGAGGTATCAAGTCATCATTAGTATCTTACTTCTCTAGCTATCTCTCTGATAGGCTGCAGTCAGTACAATGGGACTCAGCACTATCTACCCCTCTCTCAATAAGAAATGGTGTTCCCAAGGTTCCATTCTTGGACCTCTATACTTTAATATCTTCACCAACTCACTCCACTCCTCTTCTCCTCAATCTAACACTGTCCAATATGCAGATGACTCTACAGTCATAACTATTGCTAATTCCCCCTTAGAACTCCTAACAAATACCCAGACATCTTTCAACTCAGTAGAGACATGGCTCACTAATAATCAGCTCATCCTCAACCCTATGAAAACAAAATTACTACTCTTTCTACCGAAATCTGCAAACCACATTACACTTTCCTTCTTCATAAGTTCCCTAAACAATACTCCTATAGAATTTGTAACTAGCACAAAACTCCTTGGCATTACCATTGACAACCAACTAAAATTCTATCTTCACATTAACAGTTGTATCAAAAAATAAAACCCATCAAAAGCTAGGATTACTGTACAGGAGCTAACTACTGAAGCTGGGATTTCTCTTACCCATGGCTACCTTTTACCATGCTTAACCTATTGTTCCCAAATACTCACAAATCTGAACTCCTCCCTACTTACCAAATTAGAATCAATCTACCACAAAATAGCTAGACTTGCAACTCAAAAAACATATAAATCTTACCACTGTTTCCCCCTAAAATACCTGAAATGGCCCGAAATACCTCACCTGTTCCTACAATCTCAATTCCAAATCATACACACCATCCTATATCAGCCTGATTTCTTCCGAAGTCTATCTTCTCTCATCTCTCACAACTCCCCTACCAGACTTCTCTGAAGCTCAAACCAATTCTTACTAAAAATCCATAAACCCAAATCCAACACAGGGTGCAACTTATAAAACTACCATCCCTCTACTGCATGGAATAAACTCCCACTAGAAATACAGTCCCTGACTCACTCCAAACAATTTAAGCTACCAACCAAAGACCACTTTAAAAAAAC
>NC_056731.1:1092596412-1092626412 GCF_019279795.1 Protopterus annectens | reverse complement strand
ATAACCCACAAAGACAGCTAGCCTAGTAATTACCTCTAATAATTAATTAGTAATTAGCTCTACTTATGTTACCCTCATTGTCTTCTTCTGGAGCTCATCTGTGAGATAGTAGCAACCCTATTCCCTACTTCTCATAGTACACATAAATAAGACACAGTAACCTCATTAAAGCACAGTCCTTCAGCCTAAATCATTTTAAAACAGGTACAGTAAGTACTGTTATACATTGTGTCAAAAAACGTTGCACAACTGTTAGCATTGAATAGTCACTGAATGTCCCAGTTTCATACCACATCTGAAAGACATTCCATAAATAGTTAGAGCCAGTCTTTCAGATTGCAGTAGGTGTGCCTGTCACATGGGACTGAATGTTTCTGTGTCCTGTAGTAGACTGATATCCTATCCGAGATTAGATTTTTAGCCTTGTGCTCATTGAACGTCAGGATAGACTCTGGCTACTCTACAACCCAAGAACTAGACAGTATGGGCTCCTGTCATTTGTTCGACAGTACTTCACTTGAGTACTGTATGACTGATCTTAGAAATGAGGCACTGTGAACACCCTGAAGTTTAGTAAGCTTAAACTGTCAGATTGTAGACAGGGTCTAGCTATTCAGGTTAAAACAACTAGAAAAAATATGAAAGAATACCCTTTGAGCTATTTGAGCTTAGCTAAAACACCAAGCATTAGTAGTAAGAAATATTTGTAAATTAAATACCAAACAGTAGCAAAACATCTTGTTGTGATCAAAATGTCTTCACTTTTGTGAATAAATGCAGTTTCACATTCATCCAATAAATCTTCTTGTGATTAAAAATAGCCTCACTTCTTAGTAGCAAAACAACAGAAAATCTTTAATGGGTGAAACATATAAATCTGCAGATAAGCGCTGTGCTTAATTAAAGAAACTAGAAATAAATCTTGTGTTTATACATATTTCAAAAACAAAGAAAAAAATCAACATTCTATTTAATTCTATAAAAAACTAAATATATAACTGTGATTGGTTAAAACTTGAATATCTCTTAGAACATATATTACAATATAGGTGATTTTAATATTCAAGTGGTTATCTTGCTTCCAGCTTCTTTGTGATTGAATGGAGTGTTTGCAGCCAGGAAATTCAGTAGTAAAATTAGAATGAGAGAACTTTGAAAAACTGGGGTGGTATAAGACTTATAAATGCACCTATGAGGATATAGTAATTGGAATCTGTGTGTTTGGTGGTTTTTATAGATACATAAATGTGTACCATTAGTTGTTAACCATCTAATCATCTATGTAGGCTAATGTGTCTAAAACACATACTACACTATCCAGTGTCTGTGTAATTGGATAGAGAAACTGTATGCGGGAAATCAGGAAGTAAAATCTGACTGGGTGAAAAATTGAAATGCTGGTCTGCTATGGGTCTTATAACAAACACCAGTAAGGACTTCATAATTTGGGTTATGTGTGATTGGTATTTTTTATTTTTGTGTCTTTCGGCGTTTCCCGGTTAAGGGTCGCCACAGCAGAACTCCGGTCCGCTAATGATTGGCAGTAGGTTTTTATGTGCTGGCTTGTATAGAAACTAAATGTTGTTCTTGTTGGTGTATTGCAGATTATCAGTTAAAGGTACTTTTCCGTTAAACCAGTACCACGTCTTCGCACTGCTGTATTTTGGCGCTATTTTATCATTCATGCAGGACTGACAAATGTGATGTGAAAACAATCATTTTCATTAGGTAAGGTTACCTTTTTTTTTTTTTTTTTATTTAATTTGGCAGGCAGGCAGTACTGCAGAGACAAAGGTCTTGTGTGGTGCTGCACGATCGCAGTTTTTACAATGTGGAGAACGACTCCTTTCATTTGCATGTGAGGGCTGACTGAATAAACCGGGGACTGTGAGCTTTGGCAAGACCTTTTTTTATGGGTATTGTACTACAATACAACTGTGAAGACTTTTTCAGAGCACCTCACGTAGCTGAAAACATACAGCTGCAATGCGATGTGTTCTTTATAAAGTTTGTATTTGTTGATTTGACAGCAGTACATATTAATCCTGAGAATACAATGTAAACATCACCCGATCCAGGCATATCCAGTAAGTAGTATGAATCTTTTCACCTTCTCTCCTAATGGTATTCCCCTACATTAACCTTCTTCTACAGTGAGACGGGATTCTCTCTTAAGTATTATACTGAAAAGGTAACTAGCTTCTGGCCGAAACCATGTGTAAAAAAAAAAAAAAAAAAACTCACGCAACTGGTAGGGGTTTAACGGTGAACCTCAGCTATTTCTGCAATGACCAAATGGTCCTGTACACCTAATATGACAATAGACACTTGTCAGTCAGTTGTACAGAAGTAGTTGTCACCCACAAACTTCTGTCCGGTACTGAAATGTCAGTGAAATACAGCAGCGTGAACTGGTAGGGGTTTAATGGAAAAGTACCCAGTTAATTAACAGTAAATTTTTTAAATTACATAGGAGAATTTAAATAATAAAGAAAGCAAAATCACTTAAAAATATCGCTGTATGTCAAAAAATGAATAAGTATAGCTTGTCTGCAGAGTTTTCACTCATACTTCTTCAGATCTGCCTCTCGGGTGGAACTTTTAATTCGAAAGAAAACTTTTTGTGCACAGAAGTACAATAACCAATAACCAATTAATAACTAAAAATTAAGGTACTTTTCCGTTAATGGGGCAGCAGCTTTTTTAGGCCTGGTTTTAATGTTGTCTTCCTTGTGGGAGTGCTATTCATTATCTGACATGTCAGTAATGCTTAATTCACACTCTTGATTTGGGGGGGGGTGGGGCTTCTGTTCTTTTCTCTGACCATATGCTGGTAATGTAAAAGTATTGATGAAAACTCGTCAATGGATGCAAGACTTGCTGGGAAATGGCTGAACATTAAAAGAAATGAAAAACTTCTTTCTGCATGTCGTACTATTTTTGTTTATTTCTCTGTCTTTTCGTAGAGTTCCTCAGAAGACTGAACATTAAGCCTGCAGTAATTTCTTGTTAGAATGAATGCAAGCTCAATGGCTGGCCAGGGTGCGCATTGTTAGCATTACAAATGCTGGAAAAAAAAAAGGCCCACCCCGACAGACAGTTAGTACAGTCAATTAACTGCAGCTCTTTTAATGATCCCGATTTCTTTTCAAACCAGTCACTGTACTGTTTCTAATTGTTTAATTTCTATCTATACACACTAGCATATGTATATGGGTGTTTATATATTTCATTCATATAAAATTAAATTCAGATGTAAAGGATGTGCCCTTACGCTACCGCACTATCCCCTGAAAACAATTTTCAGGTTTACAGCATTAAGTTAGTCATACAGGTGTTTTATGTAAAGGAAAACCTCTATAAAGTCTCACACAGATAAACATTTATGCTTTACTCGAGTTTGGACTGAAAACTCTGGTACTGTTCCGTTAACGCAAATCCAGGTAAAAAAAAGCTGTTGCCCTGTTAATGGAAAGTACCTTCATTAATAATAAATAACTGTATAAATCTCCACCGAAGTCAAATTAAAACGGGAGAGTTCAGCTGTCAATAATGTGTGGTGATGGACTTTCTTAAGATTGAGAATGTTGGTGACGGAAATCTGAGTGTTAAGTCTTGGTGGTTTACATGCTTTTTGTCTGATCTGCCATTCTAATTCATGTTTTTTCCAGTCTGTCATTAAATGATCCTTGTAGTTCTTCTTTTGGTACGCAATTTAAAATATGAAATTGTAATGTCTTGAGTACGGGTTGATCTCGGTTGTGTTTAGCTAGTGCATTGCTGTTGTTGCTGTAGCAGATGTCTGTAAGGTGTCTAGTAATTCTGGTTTTAAGGCTGTTGGTAGTTTTCCCGAGATAAAGGGCAGGGCATCAAGTACATTGGGCCCTGTAAACTATTGATTCAAAACTGAAATTCTCAGGTTCTTGGCAGTGGTAGTAGTGGTCATTGTTAGGGCAGTGGAAACCCATTTTGTTACTCATGTCCTTACAGTAACTGCAGTTGGAGGGTCCACAAGGGAATGTACTCTTCAGGGAGTTGAGTTGGTCTGTGGTTGCTCTGTTCGGTTTTTCAACCGAATATCTGATATACCTGTTTCTCCAAATGTATGGCCGACGGAAAAGGAGCAAAATAAGTTTCTCTGACAGCTGACAGCAGAGTTTTCTGTTTTTTTCCACTGTTGTGCAGCTTTGAAGTAAGTATATTTAAGTTTGGGGGTATGGGAGGTGTTACCCCCACATGAGGGTGCAAGGGGACTTGACCTCTGCAAAAAAAAAAAAACAAGGTTTATTAAGACTTGTTTCACTGCTTTTCCGTTGATCATTCAACACTCCATGCAAGTCCTGTTGATTGATCAACATGTATCTGGATATCAAGGATATTAGATAATGAATGATTAGTCACCCCCCAAGAAACTGAACATATCACATACAGTAATCCCTACATTAGCACCATTAAACATACCATACAGTACACATAAAAATTTCACATTAAATTATCAGCATACTGATAAAGTAAATTTCAACATTAAATTATCAGTTCATGTAAAATATAATAACCTAGTTCCCATAAAACATTACTCAAACTGGCCAGCAAAATGATCACCAACTTGAAAGAATGCCCACTCCACACTGAAAAGAAGTGACTATATCACTGAAAAAATAAGAAGAACATTTCTGAAGAATTAAGAATTAAATAAACAACTATAAAGAAATACTTACAAAAATAGAAAAGAAACTACCACTCCAAAGCAGAACAAACCACAAAACTAAAATAAAAAGCACATAAAAACATAACATTTAAAGTACATATATGCATAACCAGACTAAACCACAAACATAGAAAAAAAAACTTTAAAGTATATGCATAAATGGATGTTATACTAAATATTTCTACCATCTCTCCTTGGGATAGTGCATCTAACACCATAGGGAAACACATTCAATTAATGCATAAAACTAATAAAAGAAAACTCCACACATATACGTCATACTAACCTTAAGCATCCATCATCAAATGTTTTTCAGCAGCTATTTTGGAGTCTAAAGCCATTCTTTGACTTAACACATCCTTTCTGAGCACCATCCAGGTCCACAAACACCAAATCATGTCCACAATTCTCAACATATGCTGCTCAAGGATTGAAACACAAATTTTACAGTCATCATCACTAACAATCAACTAGGAAAATTAAATTCTACCCAATTCATTAAAGTACCAAACTCTTAGACCCTCACTCCCATTGTTCACACATACATAAGAAAATAAATTAAAAACATATTTCATAACAGAAGATTCATCTCTAAGCTACAGGCTGAAATATTGAACAGTAGTCCAAAGTGGAAATAGGTCTAGAGCCGTGTAAGCTACAGGCTGAAATATTGAACAGTAGCCAAAGTGGAAATAGGTTTAAAGCCATGGTGGTGCAGTGGTAGCGTTGTCACCTCACAGCAAGAGGTTCTCCCATTCGATTCTTGGCTGGAGTGCCTTCTGTGTGGAGTCTGCATGTCCTCCCCGTGGTCAAGTGGTGCTCAAAAGACATGTGTAGGGCGTGCCTTTGTTGAAGGTTGGACGTCGAGCTGGCACCGTAAAAATCTATTGCCAATCATTAGCGGACCGGAGTTCTGCTGAGGCGACCCCTAACCGGGAAAAGCCGAAAGAAGAACAAAAAGTCCAAAGTGGAAATAGCTTTGAGCAAAAAAAATTCTCACCATCTTCCCGCAGACACAATCCACCCTCCCAGTTTCCACAAGCCATTACCTCAGAGACAGTAAGAGAAAGTATATACAGACAGAAAGCATATTAAAGGTCATCTTCTAATATACAGCTAAAATGGCTAGTGTTAGAACTAATAAGATGCATTTCCTCACCAGAGCAGTGCTTATAGCCTGCGATGTACCAAAATACCAACGAATCAATAAAGCATGAAAAAAGAAAGAAAACTTCACTGAAAAGCATACCCAAAGTATAAACAAAAAATATAAACTGCACCCATAACAAAAAAAAAAAAAATACAAGAAACTGAAAAATAGAAAAGAAAAATACCTTGAGTAATCCAGTTTCTCTATGCAACAGCTAGCATTAATAAAACATGCTATATCCCATTAAATCAAAAATAAAAGTCAGTAGACTTAAAAACTATAAAGTACAAATACATAGGGGAAATACTTGAAAATACAGAACACTGAAGGAAGAAAACACATGATTGGTGTAATATTTGGCTCTGTAGTGGTAGAGTTTCCATTTTCTGCCCTGCAGAATTGAGACTTATCATACAACTTGTTCTCTACCCCTACATGTCATACCATCCCACCCAGTGCCACCAATAAATGTGATGGTCACCAGTGCTGTGATCTCATGATCCATGCCAGTCATGTCGTTCAACCTCTCAGCCCAAAAAATCTGGACAAAGCCAAACATCATGTGGGCAAAAGTCCAAAATCAGGGAAAGGTTTTAAATATTGCTCTTGCAAACTTAAAAAGTCAATAAAATAACAGGTTTTGCATTAACATGCATTTTGTGAAGACTATGAGGTATGAAACTCAAATGTCTGTCATTATTCAGTAACTTCAATCCTCAATGAGTTGCCAGAAAACTACGCATTTTACGAGTGATAGACCAAAAATGTGAGGCAAAAATCTGGGCAGTTGAGAGGTATGAAATGATACTGTGATGTCAGGGTAGGAAAAACTGATTACAAGTGTAATGTCTGTGGTTTATTTCTTTTTCTAATTCAGACTGGTGGTAATACATTTGTATGTTATTTAAGTTTTACAAATACATAACAGAAATTGCATTTATAAGATCTCAAAACAGTAACAGGAGAATTAGATTTGCACTGAAAATTTTATTTTATATGTAGAATAAAATATCTATGAAATATAGTTCTGCTTGGAAATGCAGTTATTGTTGAAAGAGGTTTCTGATTAATTGCTGCCTGCCTGCAACCTTAACTGCTAGAATTAAATAAGAATTTCATGGAAAATAAGTAACTGACGGCATGCAAAATTTTATTTTTACTTTATTTTAGTTGCATTTGTTAGTTGGGTGATCTGGTAGAGCAAAGCTCATTTTAAGCAGAGTCCTGGTAAACAGAGTTTCACATTTATAATTAAAGTACAAAATACAGACACTTTATACAAAGGTAATAAACTAATTAACACAAAGATAACTGTATCATTTTAAAAATAAAAGATAGCATTGAGTGTTACTGTTGCATCTAGTGCAGATACATAATGTATTATAATATAAATATAAATAAAATCCTCTAGTAATAGAAGTAGGGTTCAGAACATACTTAAGTCTTCATTATTTACTCAAATCAGAATTTGCTATGTGAATATTAGCGTTACAAGTTGACAAAGGGAATGAGAGTAAACAAGTAGGTGGTTTAATATAGGGAGAGGATGCAGAAACTTGGGAGTGAGGTAAAAAGTGAAGGAAGGATTATTGTGTGGTAGGATAGTATAAGTCCTATAAAAGTGAGTTGTCTAAGTGCACATATTGTCATGTTCTTATTACAGAGAGTATCTCCTTATTTTTGATTTTCCTTTTACAGTAGGACAAGTCCAGAAAGTCATTAGGCAGCTTTCTATTTTTTTTCAAATGTTAGAGTTTTTTTTAACACTAATGATTAAGGGATTAGTATTCCACAATTTAGTTACACAGATTTAGTGGTAGAAAAAAAATGGAGGTCTAGGGAGACAAGTTCTCTCCTGGGTCTATGGTTAGTAATAAATACTCTAATAGATGAAAAAATCCAATTCTCTCACAGTAGCATTGTGGCATCCATGTTACAATTATAAATCACTCCAGTTAAAAAATAATGCTTTGACTGAGAGTTGTAATGACTTAGCTAATGAGAAATGACTGACATGGTTGCATAACTTAAGGCCTTCACCAGCAGGAAGTAGCCCTCTTAGCTAAGTGTACAAGTGTGTGTGTGTGTGTGTGTGTGTGTGTGTGTGTGTGTGTGTGTGTGTGTGTGTGTGTGAGTGTGTGTGTACATGTATTTTTGTTGTGTTTGTTTGTGTAATTTCTTTACTAATCTCCTTCCAGAAAAAAAGTTTCTTTCACAGTTTAACCTTTTAAATTTTGCACATTTCACTCCCCTTTGCTCCATCAAAACAATTACTTATCCTGTTAAATCTTTTTTTTACATTGTGACAGCATTTTAAGTTTAAATATCTGCTGTGCAATTTATGTTTTATATACTTGCTGCATTCCACAGAAAAACACACTCCTGAAAGCTTTTTATACTTTTGTAAATATGTTACGGAAAAAATATTTCAAGTTTTATACATATTTTCATATTACACAAACATATTTTATTTCATATGTAAAAACAACCACTCTTATCTGTGTTAAAGATTCCTTATACCATACAGTAGGATTGTTAGTAAATAGTCTTTATAGATACTGAATCTTGACAGATTAAATGCACAGTAACTTCAGGCTCATGATAGTGGATTAAGCATGACTGTTGAAAAGAGCATAGAGCATAGACTGGAAGTAGAAGACATGAAGATGCCACACAGTTTGTCTATGGTACTTAATTAATCTGTCATCAACAGATATATCATATCTCTATGAATAAATGTTGTCACACAACTCACTCTATGGCAGTAGATTAATCTGCCATCAATATATATACCACAGCATTACACAGAGACTGCTGGAAACTCGGATATGCTCATATTTTTATTAAGTGTAAAACTGATGACTGAATGAAAACATGAACATCCCAAAAAATCCAAAACAGAAAATCTGTGACTGTCTGATTATCTGACTCTCCCTTAGTGTGACACTATTCAATGATGTTGTGCTTTTCAGAGCAGTGATCCACCTCCCTGCTAAAATATCACTCAGCAAATAGTACCGAATATCATACTGGAGCTGCCAGCAGGAGCGGCCTTAAGTCAACTGGTGCCCTAGGCAAAAGGGAACCATGGTGCCTCCAACACACCACCCAGTGCCCCCATCCTGGCCTACCCGCACCAAGTAAATACTGGAAAAGTGCCCCTGCTAGAGTGGTGCCCTAGGCAGCCGCCTAGTTGGCCTATGCCTAAGGCCGGCTATAGGCCTGCCAGGAAAAAAAAAAATTATAAAAAACTTATCTGTTGCATGATAGAAAAACCTTAATGGCAAATGAGTCTGCTATCTGCAGACAAATTTGCTATCTCATACGACTTTCTCCCACCCTCATACAGTAATTCTGGCAAATTCCTACCAATGGGAGCTCATATATAACATAGTATTGAGCCCTGGCCTGATGCCTACTAATTGACAATTCCTTAGGAATTACAGTGAGGCATGATAGCAGACCAAAGCACAGTGCTGGGTTCAGTTAGGTAGTGCACAGTTTATCATACCAAGTTGCTACACATACATATTTAGTATGGCAGACTGTACCTTAATTGGTTGGCTTGCATCAATCCAGTTTGTACTGCTGTTAGGTTATACAGTGCTACCTTACATCCATGGATGGCCTCTGGTCAACTGGTGCCCTAGGCAAAAGGCCTCTACAGCACAAACCCCCTCACACCACCCGTTGCCTCCATCCTGGTCTAACTACACCATCCAGATTACTTTTGTCATCCTTTTTCTCATGGTTTGTCTTACTCTTCCGTTTTTCCTGTATTCATTCAACACATTTTAAAGAAACTATATGTTTACTCCAAAAAAAAAAAAAAAAAAAAAAAAAAAAGAAAATAAATACTGGAAAAGTGCCTCTGCTAGAGTGGTGCCCTCGGCAGCTGCCTAGTTAGCCTATGCTTAAGGCCGGCTATGCTTACATCCCAAGCACAAGAAGACCCAGTACGTATTGTTGTTATACATATTACATTGCACCATTCATAAAAAAGGGAACGAAATTATATGCCAATAGGGAATTCTGTGATTTATGTCTATGAATAGCAGCAGCTCCTGTTGGCATGCTGAACACAGTATACAACATGCAATTGCACATCTGTTTACTGCATTCATCACTACCAGTGTCTGGGATTCAGCAATATTACTACTTATTTAATTACTGCTTGTCCTGACACTGCTTAGTGCTTCTTGTCAGTAAATTGTCCTTATATTCAGCACTTTTAAGTGGAGAGCCAATGGCTTCATAAAAATAATCATAGCTTTAATCAGGGTGCAACACTTCTGCATTTTAAAACCATAAAAACAAAATACATCAGTAGCATTTATTTCCAGTTATCTGAAAATACTGTTTAATATACACAATAAACAATGCAAAGCAAACCCAACAAGGCAGCCAAATGAACCCTCAATGGTAAAAGCAACAACAGAGACAAAAAAATCAAAGATCCATACTTCTCAGGAATAAAACACTTTTATAAAACACAAAACACAAAGCTTTCAAGTCTCAATGACTCTTCCGCAATGCACAAACAAGTAGCAAAACAAACTGCCTCATCTATATTTATTTAAATAGCCAGCCTATCTTTACATATTACTAACATCCCATGACAAATCTAATTAATTAATTCAAATTTTAAAATTTTAAAGTGCTAGATGTTAGATACCATTACAAAAAATAATAAAATTCAACATACAAACATTATTAGTGAGGATCCACTGGGGATGCACAAGCCAGTGCATTTCTTTGTGCCGGTCCCAGGTCCGGATAAATAGGGAGGGTTGCTTCAGGAAGGGTGTCCGGCATAAAATTTTGCCAAATCATACATGCAGACAACAGTACAGAAATACATACCGGATCGGTCGAGGCCCAGGTTAACAACGACCGCCACCAGTACTGTTGGCCAACAGGGTCCTGGCGGAAATTGCGCTGCTGTTGGCCGAAGGAGGAGAAGAGGGGGAAGGCATGCCCGAAGGTAGGTAAAGGCTAGGACTGTGATAGTGAGGGTCAGAACTTTGAATGTTGGCAGTATGACTGGTATAGGGAGAGAGCTAGCTGATATGATGGACCAAAGGAAGGTTAGTATATTGTGTGTGCAAGAGACCAGATGGAAGGGGAGCAAGGCTAGGTGTATCGGAGGTGGTTTCAAATTGTTTTATCATGGTGTGGATGGGAGGAGAAATGGCGTAGGCATTATCCTGAAGGAACAGTATGCTAAGAGTGTTTTGGAGGTGAAAAGAGTGTTGGATAGAGTGATGTTTATGAAGCTGGAAATTGATGGTGTAATGATGAATGTTGTTAGTGCATATGCTCCACAAGTTGGGTGTGCGATGGATGAGAAAGAAAAATTTTGGAGTGAGTTGGATGAAGTGGTGATGACTGTACCCAAGGGTGAGAGACTGGTGATTGGAGCAGATTTCAATGGGCATGTTGGTGAAGGGAACAGAGGGGATGATGAAGTGATGGGTAGGTATGGTGTTAAGCAAAGGAATGCAGAAGGTCAGATGGTAGTGGATTTTGTGAAACGGATGGACATGGCTGTGATGAATACATATTTTAACAAGAGGGAGGAGCATAGGGTGACATACAAGAGTGGAGGAAGATGCACACAGGGGGATTATATCTTATGTAGAAGGGCCAGTCTGAAGGAGATTGGAGACTGTAAAGTGGTGGCAGGGGAAAGTGCAGTTAGGCAGCATAGGATGGTGGTTTGTAGGATGACATTGGTGATCAAGAAGAGGATGAGTGTGTGGGCAGCACCAATGATCAAATGGTGGAAACTGAAAAAGGGTAATTGTGAGGTGATGTTCAGGGAAGAGTTAAGACAGGCACTGGATGGCAGTGAAGAGTAACCAAATAGCTGAGTAACTACAGCAGAGCTAGTAAGAGAGATGGCTAGAAAGGTGCTTGGTGTGACATCTGGAAAGAGGAAGGAGGACAAGGAGACATGGTGGAGGAATGAAGAAGTACACAGAGAAAGAAGATGGCGAAGAAGAAGTGGGATTGTCAAAGAGATGAAGAAAGTAGACAAGAGTATAAGGAGATGAGGTGCATGGCAAAGAGAGAGGTGGCGAAGGCTAAGGATAAGGCGTATGAAGAGTTGTATAAAAGGTTGGACACTAAGAAGGGAGAAAAGGACCTGTACCGATTGGCTAGACAGAGGGACCAAGCTAGTAAAGATGTGCAGCAGGTAAAGGTGATAAAGGATAATGAGTGAAATGTACTCACAAGCAAGGAGAGTGTGTTGAGCAGATGGAAAGAGTACTTTGAGGGGGTTGATGAATGAAGAGAATGAGAGGGAGAGAAGGTTGGATGATGTGCAGATAGTGAATCATGAAGTGCAGTGGATTAGCAAGGAGAAAGTAAGGATAGCTATGAAGAGGATGAAGAACGGAAAGGCTGTTGGTCCAGATGACATACCTGTGGAAGCATGGAGGTGTTTAGGTGAAATGGCAGTGGAGTTTTTAACTAGATTGTTTAATGAAATCTTGGAAAGTGAGAGGATGCCTGAGGAATGGAGAAAACATGTTTTGATACCGATTTTTAAGAATAAGGGTGATGAGTAGAGCTGTAGTAACTACATAGGGATTAAACTGATCAGTCACAGCATGAAGTTATGGGAAAGAGTAGTGGAAGCTAGGTTAAGAAGGGAGGTGATGATTAGTGATCAGCAGTATGGTTTCTTGCCAGGAAAGAGCACTACAGATACGATGTTTGGTCTGAGAGTGTTGATGGAGAAATACAGAGAAGGTCAGAAGGAGTTGCATTGTGTCCTTGTGGATTTAGAGAAAGCATATGACAGGGTGCTTAAAGAGGAGTTGTGGTATTGTAGGAGGAAGTTGGGAGTGTCAGAGAAGTATGTAAGAGTGGTACAGGATATGTATGAGGGTAGTGTGACAGTGGTGAGGTTTGTGGTGGGAGTGATGGATGTGTTTAAGGTGGAAGTGGGATTACATCAAGGATCAGCTCTGAGCCCTTTCTTATTTGCAGTGGTGATGGACAGGTTGACAGACGAGATCAGACAGGAGTCCCCGTGGACTATGATGTTTGCAGATGACATTGTGATCTGTAGTGAGAGTAGGGAACATGTGGAGGAGACCATGGAGAGGTGGAGATATGCTCTAGAGAGAAGAGGAATGAAGGTCGGCAGGACTAAGACAGAATATATGTGTGTGGATAAGAAGGAGGATAGAGGAATGATGAGGATGCAGGGAGTAGAGGTGGCAAAGATGGATGAGTTTAAGTACTTGGGATCAACAGTTCAGAGTAATGGTGAGTGTGGAAGAGAGGTGAAGAAGAGAGTACAGGCAGGATGGAGTGGGTGGAGAAGAGTGTCAGGAGTGATTTGTGACAGACGAGTACCAGTAAGAGTGAAAGGGAAGGTTTACAAGAGGGTAGTGAGACCAGCTATGTTATATGGGTTGGAGACAGTGGCATTGACAAAAAGGCAGGAGTCAGAGCTTGACGTGGCAGAGTTGAGGATGTTAAGATTTGCACTGGGTGTGACGAGGATGGACAGGATTAGGAATAAGTATATTAGAGGGTCATCCCAGGTTGGAAGGTTTGGAGACAAAGCCAGAGAAGCAAGATTACGTTGGTTTGGACATGTGCAGAGGAGGGATGCAGAGTATACTGGGAAAAAGATGCTAAGGATGAAGCTGCCAGGTAACAGGAAAAGAGGAAGGCCTAAGATAAGGTTTATGGATGTGGTGAGAGAGGACATGCAGGTGGTTGGTGTGACAGAGCAAGATGCAGAGGATAGGAAGAAATGGAAACAGTTGATCTGCTGTGGCGACCCCTAACAAGAGCATCTGACAGAAGAAGAAGAAGAAGAAGAAGAAGAAAAAGAAGAAGATCATCTGAAGATAATATGGGTTCCAATGCTGTAACCAGTTTTGTAGACCTTGAGAAATTTCCATTACTGTTACCCCTCCAAGTACAGCAGCTACAATGGAGTTAGAGCAAACCATGAGGAAGAAACAGAAAAAGGGAAGAAGATTGATGGCTAACTGCAACTTGTAGGAAACCAATAACCTTCACACATGTAGGACCAACTTCAAGAAGGAAGAATATCAAGAATTCACTTTTATAGGGCATACTGTTGTTACTTTATCCAATGATGCTAAGCCGCGGTGGTGCAGTGGTAGCATTGTTGCCTCACAGCAAAAGGTTCTCCCATTCGATTCTCGGCTGGAGCGCCTTCTGTGTGGAGTCTGCATGTCCTCCCTGCAGTCGAGTGGTGTTAGCATACCTCTCAAGTGTACCTCATTACGAGGAATGTACCTCATTTGGGGTCTTAAAAAGTTCATGTTCCTCGAAGTTCCTCAAAGTTCCACATTGAAAGAGTCTGTCACACATTCAGTGTTAGGAATTTTTTGAAGTGAAATCCATGGTAAATAGAAATTAATCATACTAATTCATTAATGGATCTTCTTTATAAGTAAAACCAGCATATTTTAACCATCCTATGACCTTCCTAGCTGAAGTTGTTAGTAAGCCATTATTATGTATTCCACATTTTGCCCATTTGTTCCACATTATGAAGGTGAGTGTTCCTCATTTTGGAGATGAAAGGTTGAGAGCTATGGGCGTTAGAAAGTCATGCATAGAATGAACGTGCCTTCATTGAAGATTGGGCATCGAGCTGGCACCTCGGCACCCATAAAAAATCTACTGCCAATCATTAGCGGACCAAAGTTCCACTGTGGCGACCCCTAACCGGGAAAAAGCCGAAAGAACAACATTTATCCAATGATGCTGAATTTATACTTTTAGATAAAGGGCTTTCTTTCATTTCATCTATTGAAGGTAAATTGAATGACTTTCTAACAGAGATTAGACTGTTTGCATGTAATTTAGACTTCAAAATTATGTTTAAAAATGATACTTCTGATTTTAATAACTACCTTAAATGTGCTAGCACTTTTATACCTTCAAGTACACTAAAAGTTAAAGCCTTTTACAATATGCATGAGAATGATACGTATAAAATGTTTTTTGAACCAGTTAATAATAGATACTATAATTTCAATGAAGATGAAAGAAAAGCTCTTTTTGACTTGTGTACTAAACAGGGATTAATTATAAAAATGGCAGATAAAGGTGTCAAGATTGTATTAATGGACACTGACAAATATAACAGCAGGATGTATGAATTATTTTAGATACCAGTACATTCAATAAAATAGATAGGGTTGCTGTGAATAATATTTTATGAAGTAAAATCTTTTTTATATAAACGTTTGATGGAATTTTCCATTACTCCAGAGTTATATAATTATTTATATGTAGCAAACCCAGTCATTCCTGTAATACATGGTTTGTCAAACATTCATAAGAATTTAAATATACTCCCTATGAGACCAATTGTATCTGGTGGCCAATGGAGCACTACAGCTCTATCTAAATATCTAGATAATCAATTAAAAGGACTATTAGTAAACAGCAGAAGTTATATTAAAGATACTAATGGTTTTCTTCATGCCCTATGTATATGGCTGCAGGATAGTACATTAAATGAGATTATTCTGGTTACAATGGATATAAAATCCTTACTCACAGTTAATTCTAATGAAATAGGTGTTCAGCATATCAAAGAATTCCTTTGTGCCCAGAGTGATTTCCCAAGTCAAAAAGTGGAAATGATTTGTTCTGTGCTGGACATTGTACTAACAAATAATGTATTTTTGTTTAACAAAGATGTCTTCCACAAGACGTTAGGTGCAGCTATGGGTACACCAGCTGCAAACAGTTATGCTAACCTTGTTCTTTCTAGGTGGGAGGGATTATACATCTGTGAAGATAGGTAAAGGCTGCCAGTCTAACCAGATTTGTAAATATTCATGTAAGCCACAGGCTTGTTCTCTTAAATGGTAAAAAAATCCTGTTAGATGTGGAACTGCAAAAATGCAACAACAGTGCACTCTGCTGTAAGAAAGCTAAGTCAAGCAATTTATGACTGTCTTTGATGTCAAAATTTGGAGCCAAGATGTCTAGAGGGAGGCATCCTGTCTATTGTTTTGAGGACAGAGTTAATGGCTAAAATTTGCATGTATAATTTATTTTATTGTCATGGCTTCCTGACCAGCTGCAAGATCAATAGGTTCATAGGTTCATAAGTTTATACTAGGCTATCTGCCCTAGGGCATTTATAAGCCTAGCCAGAGTGTGTTTGGCTTTCGCCACCCATTTTAAATTAATTTTGCTATGCCCTTTTTCGAAGTTAGTATATTGTGCCTCTGTCTAACAGTGACACAGAAGTGATACCCGGGGTAAACCTACGATCTCCCATCCACTCATCAAGATTCCTCTTGAAGAGAGTCAATGAGGGACTCTGCCTAACCTGGACTGGGATTTTATTCCAGAGTGAAGGGAGCCTCTGGGTTATGAATCTGTCCCTCCAGCATGTCCTATTTATTTCAGTGCTGAGGTTCAAGTCTCTTGAGCGCATAGCTCGATGGGATTTAGATTTTCTGAGGTGCAGCATGTCCATTAATTCCGGGTTGGACATGGCTTTATACGTCAGGCACAGATCGCCTCTGAGCAGGCGGTATGCCACTGAGTAGAGCTGGAGTTTCTTTAACTGGGCAGCATATGGCATCTGTTTCAGCCCTTTGATCCTCATGGTGAGGTACTTTTGGGGTCTGTCCAGTTGCTGCAGGTGTCTGGTAAGGTACATCCCAAAAGGGGCATTGTACTCAATTATGGGCCTGATGAGGGATGAGTAAAGAGGCACGATGACCTCCCCTGATCTAGATGTGAACCTCTTCATGATTAGGTGGGCTATATAAAATGCTTTTCTAACCACTTTGGCCACGTGGTTGTCAAATGAGAGATTGCTATCAACTTGGGTCCCCAGGTCCCTAATTACTTCTTCTGTACTTAATGGATTACCACCTATGTGGTAATTTCTGGGCACTTTGTTTTTGCCAAAGGGGATGACTATACACTTTTTGGCATTTAGCTTGAGGCCATGGCTCTGGCACCAGTTGTCTGTTTCTATGAGGCCCTTTTGGAGGATACTTGTGTCAGCTGGAGTGTCAATTATGGCGCCCAGTTTGCAGTTATCTGCAAACTTGGTCAGCCACAGTCTTTCCATGTTGGCCTGTACCTCCGAGAAATATACACCGAACAAGAGAGGTCCCAGGACTGAGCCTTGTGGGACGCCACTTGTAACTGGTTTGGAGTCTGATATGGCTCCAGCAATTCTAACCATGTGGGTTCTGTCCTTGAGCCAGTTTGCAACCCATCTAGTGACATAGGGGTTTATATTTAAGCTGGTGAGCTTATCTATAATGCCCGAGTGGGGTATTGTATCGAAGGCTTTTGCGAGGTCCAGGTAGGCTGTGTGGACCACCTTCCCCTCGTCAATGGCCTTAGTGACTGTTTCAAAGAAATCAACCAGGTTTAAGAGGCAGGATCTGCCCTTAACAAAGCCAAACTGGGTAGGATCCAGTGTCTGTAGGTCCCCAATATCTTTATTTATGAGCTCCATGATGATCCTTTCCATAGCTTTGCAGACCAAGCTAGTCAGGCTTATGGGGCGATAGTTTCCAGGATCCGTTGAGGCACCACCTTTGTGGAGAGGGACCACTGTTGCTGTACGCCACTCTTTGGGTACATATCCTGTAGTAAGGCTGAGATTGAACAGGAGTTTTATGTTTGGGTTTAGCTCTTCTTGGATTTCATGTAGGACGCAGCCCGGGACACCGTCTGATCCCATTGATGCTGTGTTTTTTGCTTTGGAGAGGGCAGCTCTTACCTGAGCATCTGAGATGTCAGGGGGGCAGCACTCTGCTGGGATAGATATTTGCCCTTTTGGTGGGGGGGGGTGGAGTTTGCGCTGAACCTGTCAGCTAGGATGTTGGCAATGTCTGTGGGTTCGGTATATTTTTTGTCATTTTGGACTAATTCTGAGCATATCTGGGAATTCCCACCCAGGTTCCTAACATAACTAAAGAAAGCCTTGTGATTATCCTTAGTGTCCTGTGCAGTTTTTCTCTCGAAGCTGGCCTTAGACGACTTTATGAGTGCCCGTAGTGTTTTGCTAATACTGATCAGAGATGCCTTCCCTTTTTGGGATTTTGCTCTATCATGTAGTAGCTTCCTCCTTCTATTGTATAGTTTGTTTATGGCTGGGGTCCACCAGACAGGACGTCTGCCTTTGGAGGATTGGGACTTGGTTTTATTTGGGATTGCATGATCCATGCATTCCTGAAGGTGTTCATAGAATGCATTTATAAAGGATTCTGCGGTCTGGGCCATATTTTCCACAGGCCCGGGGGCTTTGAAGGATTCCACCTCGGTTTTGAGGAGTGTGAAATTTGCATTAGAAGTTTTTCACTGTGGTTTTCAGGGCAGGGGGTGGAGTCGGGATGTGAATATCCAGTGAGATTAGTTTATGGTCTGATCTTACCAATGAGGGATACACTTCTGGTCTGGAGCATAGAGTCCCCATGTTGGTGATGATCAGGTCCAGTATGTTTTCCCCTCTTGTGGGAGTGGTAACAAGTTGTTCCATAGCATTTGAGTTTATAAATTCTAGGAACCTTTGGGCTAGGGTGTTGGAGCTAGAGTAATGCCCCCAGTCTATGTTTGGGTAGTTAAAGTCACCCAATATAATGGTGTTTGGAGAGACCTTCATATTTTCCAGTGTTCTCAGGAAGGCTGAGTGGGGTTTCTGGGTTTGGGAGGGTGGTCTGTAGCAGGCTATAAACTGGAAGGCAGTTTTATCCACTGTTAGTTGCACATAGATAGTCTCTAATGCTTCATGCTGTGCCACCAACCTGGAGGTGTGGGTATCTTTGACGAATATTGATACTCCCCTTCCTTTTGTGTTTCGGTCCAAGTTTTGGGGCCGAAAAGCATGGTATGAGGTATAACCTGGTAGTGCTGGGGTGCTCTCGGGAGCCTTGAACCAGGTTTTTGTTACTGCACAGATATCGATGTCCTCCATGCTAAGGAGAATTTCGAGTGCGTGCATCTTGAGGTTTAGACTTCTGGCATTGAGTAGCATTACTCTTAGTTTCTTATCCCTTGTGATACCTATGGAGGTGGGTTTGTCTTTTGAGCCTTGCCTAAAAAAGGCACTATGGGGGTAGCAAGAGCCTTTGCCAATATCCAAAAGCCCAGGGGTGACAGGTGCAAGCCATCCCTAGCGAAGCATCGTGGCTTGTCGAGCATGTCATCCCAGGCTGACAGGCATTGGATCCCCTTTGAATTACACCAATACTTAAGCCAATTGTTGAAATTGATCATCTTGTCTTCATATTGTGGCATCATTCTTGGTGAGGGTAAGATGCTACTCAAGGTCAGGGTCATACCGGCCTGGGCTACATGCTCAGAGAGCTCCTCTATGTCTCTTTTCATGTAGTCCAGGGAGTACGTCTCAGGTCATTCTCACCATGTTATGTGTATATCAAACTTGTTTGTACAGAAGTGTGTGTTGAAAAGGGTTTGTAAAGTACTTAGCTTAAAAATTTAACCACAGTGTACCCTACTGGAAAAGAACATAAATATGCACTATTGTAACTGTTTAAATGTATATATTGTAATAGTGGAAACTGGAACACAGGAGGTTAACTTCAGAAAAATAGCTGAAATTAAATTACTTTATGGCAGCAAAGAGACACAATGTCTAAAACTAGGGAAATTTCGGTATTGTCTTGGAAGTGCTTTATTGTTTTATGATTTCCAGTCTTTGCCATAGATCTGAGGAAAAGCCTTTGTCTATGAATTTTTACAGGTAGATGCTAAAAGCTATTAGCTGTCATCAATGGTTGTTTTGAGCCTGGGAACTAGGAGTCAAATGACAAGCAATGATGTAATTCTGCAAGTTATCCCAGAGGGTCTGAGAGAGACCCAACATTCTGTATTCTGTCTTTGCCCTGACAACATCAGCTAGAGGATCCATTCACCACACATTTGCCTTGCTCTGATGAAGTAAGTTACATTACAAGGGAACAGTATAATATAGTCAGAAATATAGCAAAGCTTAGTGCAGATGTTTTGCATATGATTTTCTTTATTTGAGACTGTCCTGCAATGTGGTTTTAAATATTTACTTTGATTGTGAACTCTGATGTCACTGTAAATATATATTTAGTATAGTCTACTTTTTTATGATTAATTTGTAAATATATTAAAACATTTCATTGTGGCTGGTCTGTCTAGAGATATTTAAGTTCTGAGAATACTTGCATATTTATTTGGTGACACTGTGGGCCACTCCTAACAGCCTTGCTCTTGGTCAAACTACCATTTGTATTGATAGTAACATTACACAGTAAGATTGGACATCCTTTGTTAAGGGCCTTAAGATAGCTGAAAACGAGTTCTGGTGGCAGTGAAACTACCTTATAAGCTGGGCAAAAGGGAGCATAGGTAATATATCCCGTGTGTGTGTGTGTGAGTGTGTGTGTGTGTGTGTGTGTGTGTGTGTGTGTGTGTGTGTGTGTGTGTGTGTGTGTGTGTCTGTGTGTGTGTGTGTGTAAAACAAATCTTCAAGAGTGTGTGTGTCAGCTACTTGGGCTGGGACACGAAGCACTGGTTGCAGAGAAAGAGTGCTTGAGGAATTGGCTTGGAACCCTGGTTAAGGACTCAACTCTATAGCTGTGCTAGTGGAGAGTCCTAATGGGGATCTGGAGAAAGAGGGAGAAAGCAGCCCTGACTGACTGTAGTCTCTGTGTGCTATTAAGGGAAATTGCACCTGATGCAGAGAGCTGCACTCGGAAATACTGTGTGTGTACCTGTCATCCTCCCAGTTTACGTCCCCCACTGTTGCCAATGGTGAGGATTGAGGCTCCTTGATTACTGGTCCAGTGTTGGGGAATCAGATGCTTTACAAGTAAAATGGATAAAAGATAAAGTCAGTACTGGAGGTCACCAGTCCTTCCCATGTATTCACCAGCTGTTGTGCTGTGATCAAAAAGAAATGATCATCAATAAAACACACACACACACACACACACACACACACACATAAAATCACATGCTAAAATAAAGCAGGTTCATATAACGAAGTTCCCTCCCTTTCAATTAATTCAAAGTTAGCAAACTTTGGAGCCACATTGGTCCTCATGGGCACTCCCCTGACCTGTTTAAATATACTACCTTTAAACATACAAAAATTATTTTTGAGCATCATGTCCAACAAGTATTCATTTCTTGATTAGAAAACTGAGTAATGGCACACAGGAAGCTTTTCACCATCTCTGTCCCTTGTTGCTGGGAATCACCATATATAGAAATGTAATATCATCCACAAATCAGAAATATTACTATTGATAACTACTTGATTTAAATTTTTTTAGAATGCCACACATCATTCCAAAATGGTGGACAGCCTGTAAGCACACTGACAGTGCAGGTCCTGCATTCCTATACTATAATCTGACTTCAAACCAGCGCATCACTTAGGAAAAGTATACCAAACATCAATGGATTAAAGCAGAAATACGAGTACTTACTTGTTTCATCTTTATTTTTCAAAGATTCTCTCATTCTGTAGGAAAAATAATTACTTGTTGGAAACAGAGCCCTGAACCGCATGGTATGGATTCTTCAAGACTAACAGGCCTAATAAGAGGAAAGTAACAAGAAAAACAACTTTCATAACAAGACTTATCATTTAAAATTCTGCACTACTACTAGGAATCTAACCATACAATATTAATGGAGAATCAGCCAGATCGGATGGAAACTGTAATCACAAAAAACAAACTGTCTGCAATTACTACTCTTGAGAAAGAAACCACTTCTAAAAGGCAATAAATTAACAAACAGCAACAAGAAGCTGATAAAATGTCTCAAAGATTAAAACAGGAACAACCTTTAACACTGGAGAATCTGAAAACTGCTTTACAACCTTTACAAACAGAAGTGCAGGGTTTCTCTCATAAGCTAACTACATTTGGCTCTACTCCGGACCAGATTGTGCTTAGGCTTGAACAAAATGAAGCTAAAATTATGGACAATGAGCTAAAAATAAATGAACTGCAACAAAAAGCACAAACCAATGACATCATAATTAAAGAATTACAGCAAAAAATGTTAGACTTGGAAGCTAGAAGCCGGAGAAATAATTTTATCATAAGAGGTATTCCAGAGAGCTTTGATAATTCACAACTTATTCCAATAATAAAAGAAACAGTAAGCTCTCTTCTGGCTAATAAAAATCTCCTGGATGAGATAGTGATCAAAAGAGCTCACAGAGCTATAAAGCATACACAAACAAGTGATCTTCCTAGACAAATCTATATCAGACTGCTTAATTCAGCACATGTTCAACAGATACTGTCAGCTTATAAGATTAAAAAGAATGTTACATGGAGAGTGCATAAAATTATGATTACTCAAGATCTTCCTTTACAAATTAAACAAAATCGACAGAAACTCAGCAAATACTGCAATTACCTCATTGAAAATAGGATTTGTTTCCAAATGAGATATCCTGCAACTTTAACATTTTATTACAAAGAAGAAAAAATATCCTTGGAAACACCTGATCAGGCAAAATCCACCTTTCTGTGCCTCTTCAAAGTAAATCCTGCCTGAGACAACTCTTTTCATATCTTTTGATCCAAAAACAACATTTGGAAGGCTAAACAAGTGCTACAGCTCCAAAGAACTACAGGACAGAAGAATATACCACTCTTATGGGAAATTTTAAACAAATGGATGTGGAATGTGTTCTAAATAACTCTGCTTACTTGCCTGTAAAGATAACCTGTTTGCTACACTGTAATACTTAAGGTACTGTCTTTTAGTAACTGACTTTACATTTAAAAGTTACAAAGCTACCTAACACTGTCTGCATAGAGAAATGACTTTAAAGTGCATTTACAGCTTACAAAAAGAAGTGTTAAATTTCATTTAAAAAATGGGATATAACCTTTGATATAATAGTTTAAGTAGTGTAAATAGTAGATATAAGTAGTTTCAGTTAAAATGCATACTCATTATTCTACTGGCATAATCATTGAGTTGCTTTTAAGTATGTCTATGAGCAAGGTACAAAAACATTTCTCTTTTTTTTTTTCTTCCTCTCTGTTTGTTCAGTTGATGGCACTGGTTAATTATTAACATATGAGTTCACAATGATGTGTTTATATGGCTTTTGACAGTGCAGTGTTAAATGAAGATTCCAGTACATTTAAAGAACCACAGTTAGTTGCTGTTAGCAAGAATAAGGCAAATGTTCTTGAATTTTAAAGTGCTGCCTTCTTTAAATGTTTAAAATGTATAATCATTATTCTGCTGACATAACCATTGAGTTACTTTTAAATGTGTCTATTAGCAAGGTATAAAAATATATTTTTTCTTCTTTTCTCTCTGTTTGTTCAAGTAGGTGGCACTGGTTAATTATTAATATATGAGTACACAATGATGGATCTATATGGCTTTTGCCAGTGCAATGTTAAATGAAGTCCCAATACATTTTAAAGAACCACAGTTAGTTGCTGTTAGTAAGAATAAGGCAAATGTTGTTGATTTTTAAAGTGTTGCCTTCTTTAAATGTTTAAAATGTATAATCATTATTCTACTGGCATAACCATTGAGTTACCTTTAAAGGTGTCTATGAGCAAGGTACAAAAACATTTTCCTTTTTTTCCCCGTTTGTCCAGTAGATGGCACTGGTTAATTAATAATATGAGTTCACAATGATTGCTTGTATGGTTTCCAATACATTTTAAAGAACCACAGTTAGTTGCTGTTAGCAAGAATAATGCAAATGTTGTTGAATTTTTAAAATGTTGCCTTCTTTAAATATACATATATTGTACTTGGTTTTTGAAAATATTGTTTTGTTAACTCTTTAATAACTCTTGAAATGTTAAGAATTATAATATGTTGCTGTTACTACAAAACTTTTTTATAAAAGCTACTTTTCCTTTTCTCTCTATATAATATCTAAGGGTACAATTAATATAATATTTTAAGAAGTCTGAAAATGAATATGCAGTATATAAATAATAAAAGGAGCGGGATGTGCACAGTCTGTTGATGACTGTTCGCATTTGGAACAGTATGGGTATTATTGACATCCCTCTGATATATATCTTCTCCTTGTTGTTAAAAATAATAGTTTCTTTTAGTTTCTTAATTCATGCACATTTACAAATACAGAGGATGGGTGGTTAGGCACCTATTTAGAGTTTAGGAGTATAGAAGTAACAACATTTATTCTTAAGATAAATACACTAACATACAAAGTTTATAACTGTATTTTTGTGTATCAACTAATGAGAAACTTCAACAATATTAATAAAAAATGATAACCATAGACTCTTGGAATGTTAAAGGGATGGTAGATAAAAAGAAAAGAAATTTAATCATGCACCTCACATACCAAACTAAGGCTGATACAACTTTCTTGCAAGAAACTCACTTAGATGACCAACTTTGGGTTAGGGAAAGGAAAAGAAAATGGGTTAAAACAATAGTTGCTACAAATTATAATTCTTTGTCCAGGGGAGTGGCCATTATAGTAAATAAATCCTTCCAAGGAGAGATGGGTATTATTTACTACTGAATATCATACTTTAAACAAACCATTACTCTTTCTTAATATATATAGCCCCTGCTCAAATCAACAGCTCTTCATTTATGAAATCTTTAATATATTAGCCAAATACCCAAATCATATGTTTATTGTAGGTGGGGACTGGAATGCTTTACTAAATCTAGATAAGGATAGATCGCATAATAAAAACAGACAGTCACAATCTACCACTACAGCACTTGAAGAATTACAAAATACATTTGAACTAGTTGACCCTTATGTTAAATTTCAATATGATAAAACAATATCAAGATTCACTTTCTTTTCAGCCACTCATAAAACTTGGTCCAGGATAGATGCTTTTCTAATTTCCCTTGCTTTTCTTTCTAACAAAATAAATTATGCTGTATCACCTAGAACTCTTTCAGATCATTCCAAAATTAGACTTTTAATAAACTTTCAAGCTCATAAACAAAATATTTCCTATTTCAATACCTGGACGTTAAATCCTAAAATTATACAAAACCAAGAAACTACACAAGAAATTCAGAATGTGCTAGCCCAACTTCAAAATGATTTTATATCCAATCAAATTCCATATGACATACAATGGGCGGCTACCAAGGTGGTCATCAGGGGTATTATTATTCAAAAATCTGCATGGCTCAAAAAAAAAGTATAACAATCTTAAGAATGAACTAGAGTGTCAAATAAACACTGCTGAACTAGAACTTCAGGAAAAGTGGTGTCCCACAGGGCTCAGTCCTGGGCCCCCTCTTGTTCGGCATTTATTTTTCTGAAGTGCAGGCAAACATAGGGGGATTGTGGCTGACAAAATTTGCAGATGACTGCAAACTGGGCACCATAATTGACACTCCATCAGACACAGACATCCTCCAGAAAGGTCTCATAGAAATGGATAACTGGTGCCAGAGCCATGGCCTTAAGCTAAATGCCAAAAAATGTATAGTCATACCCTTTGGGAAAAACAAGGTAACCCCTAATTACCACATAGGTGGTAATCCATTAAACACGGAAGAAGTTATCAGGGACCTGGGGACCCAAGTTGACAGTAACCTCTCTTTTGACACTCACATTGCCAAAGTGGTTAGGAAGACCTTCTACATTGCCCACCTGATCATGAAGGATTCACATCCAGATCAGGAGAGGTCATTGTACCCTGTACTCTTAACTTATCAGACCAATGATTGAGTACAACGCCCCATTTGGAATGTACCTTACCCGACACCTGCAGCAGTTGGAAAGACCCCAAAAGTTCCTCACCAAAAGGATAAAGGCTCAAACATATGTCATACGATGCCCGACTGAAGAAACTCCAGCTCTATTCAGTCGCATACCGTCTGCTCAGAGGTGATCTGTGCCTGACATACAAGGCCATGTCCAACCCGGAATTAATGGACATGCTCCACCTCAAAAATCCAAATCCACCAGAGCCACGAGCAAGAGACTTAAACCTCAACACGGATATAAATAGGACGTGCTGGAGGGACAGATTCATCACCCAGAGACTCCCTACATTATGGAACAGAATCCCAGTCCATGTGAGGCAGAGCCCCTCACTGACTCTGTTCAAGAGAAATCTTGACGAGTGGATGGGAGATCGTAGGTTTATCCCGGGAATCATCTCTGTATCACTGCTGGACAGAGGCACAGCAAACTAATGGGTATAGTATTCTCATCCTAAGGGGTGGTGAAAGCCACACACACTCTGGCTAGGCTTATAAATGCCTTAGGGCAGATAGCCTAGTATGAACCTATGAACCTAAAAATATTCTAAAGAACTTGAGGAAAAAATAATTGATTAGCAAAAACAATTACACAAACAATTTAGAAAATATCTCCTTCTTAGAATTAAGGTCAATATATCAATATTCAGAATGGGCTCAAACACCATCAAAATTCCTAGCTAGACTAATTAACATAAAAAGGTGGACCTCCTAGGATCAAAGAAATAAAATATGAAGGACAGGTGAAATATAAAGATCAAGATATAGTGGACGCTTTTGAAGATATTTTTAAGAAATTATACAATATACCCTTATCATCATCTACAGACAGATTTGAGGATTTTATACATAATATAAACTTTCCACAAATTACAGAAGATCAAAGGAAACTCTTAAAATCATTGTTACATTTAAAAGAGATAAAGGCTGCAATAAACAAACTAAAATTAGGTAAATCCCCTGGGCCTGATGGATACACATCGGATTTTTATAAGTTATTCATGGAACCTATCTCCAAAGTGTTATTAAAAGTTTTCAACTATATAATACAATATGGTATAACAGACAAATACTTAAATAACTACAAGACAGTGTTGATTCCTAAACCGCATTCTGACAGAACAGATCCAGCAAATTATAGACCAATAGCCCTCAAAAACACTGATATTAGCCCATGTTATAGCAAATAGACTTAAGAATATACTCCCCTCTATTATTTCCCAACAACAAATGGGCTTTATGACAAACAGGCAAACAAGTGACAACACCCTCCTTTTAGATACCATTGTAAAACTACTTGATAGGGATAAATGCCCCAGATATGCCCTTATAGTAGATGCAACTAAAGCTTTTGATAGAGTAAACTTACACTTTCTCTTTAATATACTGCCTTTATATGGTTTTCCTCAAGAATTCATTAAAATGATCCAGGTTCTGTATCAGAAAGCTTCTACCACTATACAGGTAAATAAACTTATAACTAACCCTATACTCTTATCCAATGGTACAAGACAAGGATGTCCTCTTTCGCCATACCTATTTAATCTTCATCTAGAACCCCTCCTTCTGTTTATTTCACAAAAAAAACTTTCATCATATTCCCAGAATCCACAATAGAAATCATATATACTCAGCCTTTGCTGATGAATTAAATATATACTTCCAACTCCCCACTACTTACCTCCTAAAAATACTTAAAGTTATTGATGAGTTCTCTGTAGTTTCAAATTATAATTTAAATTTAAACAAGTCACACATATTTCCCCTCAATCCTATAAGGCATAAAGAATTGCACTGTCCTATGAGTGAGATCAAAATAAACTACCGGTTAAAATATCTAGGAATAATATTTACTTCAGACTTCAAAGATATTATAAACAATAACCTACTAACTACATGGACTAGTATTCAAAACGATATGGATAGATGGAAGAACATTAATATGTCTCTACTGTCAAAAGCTAGTGTTGTCAAGATGAATTTTCTACCAAGAATACTCTTTCAATTAAATGCTACCTTTTCAAATATTCCCCAAAACTTCTTCCTTGCCATGGAAAAAGCTATATCAAGATTCTTATGGTATCCCAAATCTACCAGAATTAAATATGCAAAACTTGTACTCGCCAAAGATAAGGGGGGATTGGGGTTACCTGATTTTAAGCTTTACTATAGTATAATTACTGTATACAGACTAATACAAATAATAAACTATGACTCATATATAAATACTTGGACACCCCAGTGGACCAAAATCTGGTATGAACAGTTGAAATCCTTTGGCTGTAATATTAAATCCTTACCATTCTTGAATTTAAACCAGGCTAGCATATACACGAAGAATTTACACCCACGAATTCAAAACATGATTCTTACAACAGAGAAACTATTTAAATCATTGTAATTAGCTGACGCTTTTGCCCTTATACAACCGTTACATCTAAATCCTAATTTACTAATAAATAATAAACCAGTAAATCCAACAAACTACCCCCTGATAAAAGACTACACAATATGGGATATATACCAATGGAAAGACTCTAACACGGGGCAAATGAGACTTGAACTCAAACTTCCTATGAAATAAAGTATTATCCTTAACCAACTTCATCATCTTATAAATGCTAAATTTTCACAAATACACACTGACTTACAGAACATAGATTTAGTTAAATTAATACTTGAAAATATTGCGATTAAAGGGAAAACAATTTCTAAGACTTATAAAATTGTAATGAGTGCAAAACATCAGAATTCTTTATTATTTTCAAATTATTGGCAAACGAAAAATCAATCACTGACTGAAGAAAATAAGAAACTAGCCATTGAAAATACAACCAAATTCATTCCTTTCAAGAAGCTGTTATATACACAAACTATGGTAAATAACAATCTATATTATACCTTACCTAAATTAAATAAATTCAGTCCTAAGTTTTCGCCTATATGTCCCCATTGTCCGGATCAAACAGCTGATATTTTACATGTCATGTGGAACTGCACTAAAATACACAACTTATGGTGTTCCTTGAGAGTAAGATTAGAGAATATGGGATATGAAAAATCAACCATAACTTGGGAGACAGCTATATTGTACATTAATATCAATCAACTCCCAAATATATTAAAACATGTCTTTATTACGATGTGTGCCCTTATTAAATTGTTTATTACAAAGAATTGGAATGTCATGTCACCAATTACATGGGAAAATTTTAGTAATCTTGCTATTAAATATATCTCATCTCACAAATTAATTTATTCAAAAACAAAAAAGAAATGCTATTACCAAAAATATTGGGGTTACTTGCTAGATATAATTCTTGACAAATAAAATTTGCCTACAAATTGTCATGAAAAGCTAACCTTTAAATAAGAAATGAATGTAGTATAACCAGTCTTTCTTGCATCTTCTCCCTTTTCTTAGTATATGTGTAACTAGATATTTTCCCTAAACATACAAATAAATGGTTAAATTTCTATTTTTACTTTATATATAGACTATCCCCATTCTAACTATCCCTTATGAGACCAAATGAACATAAGAATTCTCATACTTTACTTGACGATGTAGTGACTTCTTGTGTATATATTGTATATATATATATATATATATATATATATATATATATATATATATATATATATATAAATGTATAATTTTCTCTGAACGAGATTGTTGTCTGTTTTCTTTAGATAGGTATTTGTATTGTTTATTTGTGTTTTTCAGTTACCGTATTGTTGTTATTATTTGAAAAAAGAAAATTGAAATAAATAGATTTTGGAAAAAAAAAAAAAGAATGCCACACATCTTTAATGTACCTTGTGTGTTTTGTGCTACAATGTTAAGAAAAAATTAGAAAGCTTTAGTTTTAAATTTCCCTTATTTTTAAACATAAAATGAGGAGTAGTACCATTAATAGTCTCCTTGTCAGAAGAAGTAGTTAAAATTCTGCAATTCCTCTTAAAGATGACCCATATACTTTTAATACTGCTTGTATAAATAAAAGAGTTGGTCTAGCTTCGTCATGTTTATTCAGCTCCCAATACAAGTAAGGTATCACGATTCCTCCTTGTTTTTATCTCTTGATTACTGTATGCAGCTCTTCTTGTCTATACCCACATTGTGCAAAAAATGTGAGGTTTCTTAAGTCTTCATTACGGTTACAATCACTTGTAGTAAGATGAGAGAATGTGCAGATCTTTCACTATGTTCTTGTATATATATATATATATATATATATATATATATATATATATATACACATATATACATATATATGGTTTCCCTTCAGAAGGTCAAATGGCTGAAATCTCAAAATGCATATGGCCAAAGCCATATACTCAATTTCAGAAACTCGACCTTCAGAAAGGGAAAAAAAACCCC